>NW_023641505.1:0-10466 GCF_015228065.2 Penaeus monodon
AAAAAAAACAAAAACGTAATCATCAGCTACTTCTTTTCGCCAATAGCAAATAAAGGAAATCAATCACTCACCTCCCCCCCCTCGAAACTCCAGACATAAAAGAGAAATATAAATGCAATATTTTTACTATGCAAGGGGTTTTGCCCCCCTACTTTCCAATCTCTAACTTCCTTAAATTTCACCACTTTACCTTCTCCCCCCGCCCTCGATTTCTTCACCTCTTTACTTCATTATTTATGCTTATGCTTATAACTCACTCACTCATCGGCTAGGCTCTGACCTAAACCCAAAAGTTGTAAACTCCGAAATAAAGAGTTAATTTGACTTTTGTGCGTTTGCCTTAAAAACCACACTGGTGACCCTCGGAGTCAAGAGCCCATTTAGCCATGAGTGGTGTCAGCCGCCTTGAAGCCCACTGCCCACCTCACCATTGCTTGCCTTCCTGAATGGTTTCTGCAGTGGAACAGGAGTTCCCCCTACGCCATGTCACCTCTCCGATCACCAAATACTGGTCACAAAACTCTCGCCTGCTCTCCGTCAGCGACTTTCCTTAACAACCCAGAGTAAAACCTACGAACTCCTCAAAGAAGCAATCCTGTAGAGAGCCGCGCTTCCCCACGAACGCGCTGCCGCTCTCTTCACAGCTTCGTCGCCTGATTGCCGTACTCCCTTGGAAATACTCCGCACATACAACGTACTCTCTCCCGTGCCAACACACATCTGCCTCCTGATATTCTACGCCTCGATGTTTCTTCAGCGTCTGCCAGCAACGGTTCAAACCGCCCCACTAGCGTCGGAGCTCCTCATTGAGCAACTAGCCTCAAAAGCGGACGAGATTCTAGCCATCCAGACTACACTGCACAAGTTTTCAGCTGTAGCCACTGCCCCACCTCTAACCCTGGAAACCCTCGCGACACAGTTGCCGAACTCACAACTGCCGTTCGACAACTTTCAGCCCCGAATCTTCACCATGTCCCAGATCCCGCCATCGCAGTCCTGCATCACCCGGTCAGCCGCGGTCGTGGACGAGACGAGATTGCTCATAGCCGGGAAATGGACACCGCGGGAACTAATAGCGCCGGTCTCTCGCGGCCCCAGACGGCGCCTACTCTACGTCGCGACAACACTCCCGCCTGTGTTCTTGGTGGACACAGGAGCGGAAGAAGCCTCATTCCCTCATCCTACAAACAGAAAATCGCCGTTTCCCCGGACGTTGGGGTGAACTGTTGCCCCTCAACGAATGGGGGCGTTCTTGCACTCCTTTTCAACGGGCCCCACACTCGAAACCTGACGGGTTTTTTCCTGTCGCCGACTACAGCAGCCGTCCTGGGACTGATTTCCGGGGAGCCCACGGATTTACGGTGGCCTTTAGGCGGGAGGCCTTGTGCACCAGCCAGGGACCCCCCTACGCTGCGGCCTGGTATGTGCCCTGGATATACAGGGTACTCCCCAAACCCAGTGCCCTTACGACTGTGCGGCGCGATTTTCCAGCGTGACGAACCCCATCAATGGGGGAAAACGACACCACCACACACTGTAAGCACCAATCGTCACGAGGGGGACCACCGGTCATTCCGTTGCAGGTCACTCGCACCAGTCGATTCCTCCCCAAAAGGCAAGTTGAGCAAAAGGGAAGGCTCGGCATCATACCCCTTCCAGCACCAGGGGGTCATCCCCTGCACCTTGTACTTAAGAAGAGGGCGACTGGCGTCCCTTAGGGAAATTTGTCACCTCAACACTCCCACCGCACCACGATTTTTCAAAAAATCGACCTCGTCAGACTACCACAAAATTCCCATCGCTGAGGAGGTACCCCAAAGACCTGTGCCCAGCCCTTCGTCTTACAAATTCTGCGAAGGGTTTGGGGACCCCGCCCAGACCTTTCCACCTTTCGGGACTGTCACCCGGGGCCCCTACAGGGGTCTTCGTCTACATCGACATATACTATCGCCAGCACAGTTGAGGACCCCGAGCACTCCCATCTTCGACCGCCTGCAAGGACCCGGAGTCGCATCATCCTGGTAAATTTCCCTCAGATCACCTCTCTCACCTTTCTAGGTCCGCGATTCCCCGACGCATTACCCCCAGTCAGGAAAAGGTCAGCAGCATCAGGCTTCCCTAAGCCAAAACAAGAGACGTTGGGAAAGTCCCTGGCATGATAAACTTCTTCGGGGTTCATCCCGAGGTAGCATTCTGCTGGCTCCTCTGCAACGTCTCCTCGCCCATCCGGTTGGACCTCTGAGGCAACGAACTTTCGACCCCTAGAAAGACGCCTTACCTCGGCGACCCTCCTAAACCACCCGACGGGGAGAAAGGGCTCAAAAAGCTGTCAGCGGTTTGCAGACAGAAAAAAAGCCCCTTTCCCCTCCCCAGGTCCCGACGGAGAACCTCCCTTCGCTAAGCGGGTGCAGCTTCAGGGCTGCACCCTGGGCCGACCCCGTCCTTACATCCCTCCGCCACCCGCCGGCATTTTTTTTTCGAGGTTTACCAGCTCATGGGGGAACCCCGAGCACCAAGGACCTCACAGACAAAGTCGTCGGGCCCCCGGCATCAAGAGACGTCTGGCAGGGGGCCCCACCTGTATTTGATGCTAGATAAGGTTCACCGACACACTAAGTCTCCCCCGCAGGTTTTTCCTTGTACCAGACGGCCGCTTCGAGCATTAAAACCTCGACTTAGTCGGCCCCTCTACCAGAAAACCGGGTTTAAGCTACGTCCTGAGGTGAAACCCCTGGGGCCACATACCCGGACACTACTGCCGCCACCATTGCCAAGCCCTTCTCAGCCCCGGGTTTCCAAAGGACTTCGCGACAGTCACGACCGACGAGGTCCTCATTCGAGCCACTCTGGGGGGCGTTGTTTATTTTCTCGGCTCGAAGCACACCCGGGACCACGATCCCATCCCAGTCCAATGGCTTTAGGGAGCGCCTACACCGCCACTTGAAGGGGCCCTCCGGCTTTTTCTCACACCCAAACACTGGGTGGCCCAGTTGCCCTTGCACTCCTACAATAGGGAACCTCTTTAAAACGGATCTTGGGTGCACCGCAGCAGAAATGGTCAACGGAACCCCAAGCCCCCCTGAGTTTTCTATCCCCCCGGAGCTGGACCCGGGGGCATTCAAAAGCGCTTCGCGCCGCATGGCCCCCGCATCCGTCTCCCCCTACTAGACCCAAGGCCCCGAGACACTATTGCCCCCGCCCCTCCAAGATGCTCACATGTCCTCAAAAGGGGCCCCCACCAGTCCCCCCTCTGCCCCCCCTATAAGGGCCCTTCCCTGTATCAAGCGGGACGTAAAACCATCACCCCCCCGGCTTCAGGAAAAGGGCATCAGCAGTGAAGAAAAAGGGGACCTCTCCTCCCCTCCTCCCCCTCTCCCTGGGGTGAATCGCCCCTTAAATTGGACGATTCAGAAGAAGGGGGGTGGGTTTCCCGGGAAAGGTTGGCGGACGGGGCCGGCGGGTGGACCGAGAAACGCCAGTGGGTCACCATGATCCCTCGATCGTTGGTTTTTGCATGGGCTTTTAAAAAAGAGATGCACCGCGCCCGGTCCCATGAAATCCGGCCTCGGCCTTCCGCGTTCCCGGGAGGTGACCGCTTCCCTTTGTTTGATGCCATTTCTTGCATGTAGCTTCGGCCCCCTAGCACTCTTTCCTATACAAATTTTTCCATGGGAAAACTCTGTGCCACCTTCTGGTGAACTGGACCCCTCTTCGGGCGCGGCTTGGACGTGAGCAACCTTTACCCCCCCGCAGGGGAGGTGTGTTGGGGGGCCTTAGAAGGCCTCCCTTACGGTGTGCATAGAGTTGCCATTTTTTGCTAGGGACTGGTCGGGCAACCATCTAGCTCCCCCTCTTTTTCTTTCGATAGGGCGATGGCGGGTAGACCCCCTTTTTCAGGCCTTCACCCGGGGGGTTCTGTCTAATAGCAGCTGCTAACAGAACTTTAAAATTTCCCCGTCCTGTGATAAAAAAGTACCTGATAAAGTTAGTCTTTTCCCCACGTGATAAATAGCCCCTGGGGTTGGCTTTTTCAGGGAATAAAGGGAACTTAGAACAAGTACAGGTCCCCTCTATCTCACTGAGGTAAAACTTTGGGTTTTTCAGAGAAGAGGGATTCACGTTAAACCACTCTCCCCAAAGAATTTCGGGAAAAAAGTCATCCTCCCCCTCCGTGTAAAAACAGTCTGGGTTGGCTGTTTTCAGAGGGACGAAGGACTTACTGGAACAGGACGGACCCCCCTTCTTCACTGAGGAAACATCCTGTGGATGTTTAAGAAGAAGAGGGATTCCCAAAAACCGCCCTGCCATAGGAACCCTCCGGGAAAAAATTTTAAATTTTCTCCCTCACTGTGGTGAAACATCTGTGGGGGGCTTTTTTCAGAGGGATAAAGGAACTGACAGGAACGGTGCGGACCCCCTTTTTTCAATAGGTAAAACATTTTTGGGGGTTTTTCAGAAAAAAGAGGGATTCATTTTAAAAAAGGGACAGGTCCTCTCTGAGGAGGGGAAAACTGCCTGGAAAAAAGTGAAAGGCCCCTCCTCACTGAGGGAGGAGCAAAGTTCCCATAAATGTGTCCTGTAGGGGAAGGCATCCCCTCGGGGGTTACTCCCAGGGGTTGTCCCCCCCCCTTTTGCCGTGCGGGGCCCCCTTTGGGAGTTTGGGAGACGTGAGTCCTGGATTTGAGCGACCGTGCACGAGTTCCTGCGGCTAGCAACACGCCTCTTTGGTCCTCTATTCTGGCAAGAAGGGGCAGATCCACCCCGGCGGGTCAACGGCTGGTCTCCCTGGGGAGGCAGGGTCAAGTAGTATGCTCCCGTTGGTCCCCCACACCGCCCGTGGACCAGTGAAAACGGCAAATTGGCGCGTATACCACTCATCACCCCTGTTGCTGTTAGACTTGGGTTTCTAGCACTCAGTTTCTCCTTGTTGGACTCCGGGGTGGGTGGGGGCGTGAGGGGATGAACATGCCAAGAAATAAAATTTCAAAACAAAAACCCCCCACAGACGGGACGTTATTGTTACGACCCTGCAGCCCAGACCACGCAGCCACCCTAAACCTACATCCCTCCGGGGGGCAAAAAAAAACCCCAGCACAGGTACATATCATGCCTGCTGCCAAATGGTAGAAAAACAAAAAACATGTACAAACAGTCTGTCCAAGATCGCCCAACAGATGGACTCTGGTGGCCCCTCCAGGCCGAACCCAACCAGGAACCCTTGGCACTCCTAAAACGCCCCCCACTGACGAATCAGGACCCACTGAACCAGCCGAAACGGCTTTTCCCCCACGACAACCCCCAAAGCGCAAGGGGACCCGAAACGCCCCGAGGCCGGAGACCGCTCTGAGGGCGAGTCTGGACTCCCAAAAGGCTTTTTCCGCAATGTCCAAACTGTGCCAAGAGCATCACCCTGGACCCCGGGTTTGCTCTGTCGGAAAGGGCGGCCCACAAACGGCAAGAGGTTGCTAAAAGCGACCGACTTTGTTCCTGCCCCTCCAGGCCCCTACTCTGGGGGAGGAAACAAAAGCGAAAAAGGTTTCCCCCGACCTCCAAGGGGAAGGAAGCTGCCCCCCACCCGAAACCGGGAAATCTCCGACAAACAGGGTTCCCCCATGTAACAAGTGCAGGGAACCACAGGAAGAAAGGTTCCAACAGCACCACCGGCCTCTCCAGATCCAAAAACTGGGGGGGGGCATGTCGATCCTGATCTTGCTGTAGTCACACAGGGGGCTTTCCCTTGTCCAGACCAAGGAAGAGGGGGTTTAAGGCAGTCGACGTCGCCATGACGGCATTCAAAAAGATGTCAAAAAATAAAGGGAAGGAAGATGGAGGGGGCCCAAAACGCCCAATCCTCTCCCCCCACCCGGGCGAGATCCCCTTCCCACCCAACCCCGGTATGCCCTCACGGGGAGCCCAACCAGGCTGATTCGGCCACAAGCCGAATCGAAAAAGCTGAGCCTGCCCGGCAAAGGGCCCGCCAAAGCACAAAAAAACCCGGCCGAGAAAAAAAACACGACAAACAAATACCCAAAGGGTCTCCACCCCCGGTGGTCCCGGGAACCCCCCCGACCCGAAAGGGGACCCCCAAGCATGAGGATCTCACAATGGAGTTGTCAGTCTGACTGCAATCCAATACACGTGTCCTGATGTAACTATAATTAGAACATCATGGGACGCAATCTAAATATTCTGGTGGAAAACTGTGGCTTTTTCCTCAACGTGCCCTCCCCCACGCAAAATGCATCAAGGAGCATTGACATCGCATGCTCCCCGGACCATTTTTCAGCGGAATGTTCGCTTCTCCGGGGATCACGTCACCGCTGCCAAAAGTTTCCCTGGAAAAGAGGCCGTGACCTTGGGCAAAGCAACAATTCCCCCTCCGCAATGCCGATCACCGCCTGTGGGGGTGTTGAATCTCTTGCCGCGGATTACTGGGCCCGGGGGCCCCCAAATTGTACAATGTTACAGCAGGCCCCCACTGTAGTAGCTAACATCGCCAGGGATGTGCTTCCGCAGCACCGACCGAGTGATCATAGGGGGAGACTTCAATGCACACCACCCCTCCTGGCTCCCCGCAGGGCACTGGATCGGGTGGCCGCCATAGCCAACGTTTGAGACATTCCCCGAGATCGCTTCCCAACAGCAGGAGCCAACGCGTGGAGAGGGGGCCTAACCCCCCCTGGCCACTGCGACCTGGTGGAAGGATTGCTGGGGTGCGATGAACCTCACTATGACCATTTTTGGCACTATACAACCCTCATGGGTAGTTGCCCAGCCGAAAAACCAAAGACCGAACCAAAATGGAAAAAAAACAGGCCCAAATGGCAGGCGTTTCCCGAACCCTTGGCCCGCTGTTGAGAAAAAGAAAACCCCCACAAGCGAAAATGTGGAAGTCTAAAGCCAACTTGTAAATGCCATTGATGAGGCACTTTACGACCTACCCCAAAATGACCTTGATCCGGATCCAAAGACGGATTAGGGAATCATCCCAAAAGGGAAAAATGTGCCGAAAACATTTCCGAAGGGGAAAAAAAAACCCCAAACCTAGCCCTCCTAAGGGAGGCTGTCAAACAGGGACGCAAGGAAACTGCCGCAGAGTGGGCAGGAAAAGTGGCTGGAATGGTTGAGTCCTTTATCCCATACCACCTTTTCGAGCTATGGGAAAAAGGGCAACGACCACCAGCCCCCTCGCCCCGAATGCCCACCCCGACCCCCAGTCAGAGGGCAAAAGACTGGCGTAAGAGTTCTCTACGAGAACGATAGCGCAGCCTGCCAGCCGAATAGGGCAAGACAAAAAACGCCCACAACCGATAGCTTTCTCACATCAGAAAAAGGGCACCGAACCCGATAACTCAGACGTTATCTTTTTCTGAGGGGAAATAAGATGCATATAAAACCATTTCAAACGCCCCCGGGGGCGACGGGGTCTTACCCCATCATTTCCCCCTGGGGCTGGTAGGGGAGCTTGCATTCCGCAACTTCCAAAAAGTCCGGGGAAAATTCCCTCTACCCCAAGTGGGAAAAGGGGGTACCCTAGTTCCCATCCCCAAACCAAAAGGACCGGGGAAATACCGCCCCATCTTCTCCTAGCTTCTGGCCAAAACCGCCGAGAGGGGTGGGAATGACCGGCTCCGAGGAAAATGGGGCCCCCACAAACACCCCCCCCTAGCCACCTTGACACAATAAACACGGGCAATCTGTGGGATATTCCTTTACCTGGAGGAAAGGGTTTCGAATTGGCAAATCCCCTTACCCTTCAGGGGAGCCTGATCCAAAAAGGAATCAAGGTAAGCCTTGGCTTGGTAGGTGAAATTTTTTCCCTAGAAAAGCCAAAATCAAAACCCAAGGTCACCCATCACAGCACTGCCCCTAGAAAATGGAAAAGCCCAGGTGGGTTTTCCAGTCCGCCCTTTTAAAAAATTTTAAAGTCCTTATCCTAACATAAACCTCCCCTTTGGGGGGCAAGATCATCTCCTATGCAGACGATCTGCTATCACTCACTGGACCACATGCCCAAACAAAACCAGCGTGTCGGACTTGGTATCCGGAGTGTTGCAGGACAGGGCTAAGCTCTGCCCAAATCCAAAACCCGGCTCTGAGACGAGAGTTCAAGGACAAGTCTGAAAATCCAGGGGTGGCTTGGAGTGGGTTCAGGACTACCCACCTTGGGGGGAAGATAGACCGGGCCCTCCCTTCCGCAAGGAGGTCCACACCCCGCTTGACCAAAAAAAGGCAGACGTCGTCAGAGAGCAAGATGGGAAAACGCACAGAAAGAGTACAAATCATTCTAACAGCTTCAGGCCCTTGTAGACATGCCCCCTCGCCTGATTGCATTAAGGAAAATACAAAAACCAATTGGGGGACAGTCCAAAACGAAGCCCCAGGGTCATTCGGGTGCCCCCCCAAGGGGGGAAAGGGCCTCACCTCCTAGTGGAACAAAACCCTTCTCCTTTGGCTCACAATTTATCTAAAAGGCAGCACAATTCTTATCAAAGGGCATCCCGGCTCCCAGGAACACAAGCCTAAGACATAAAAAGTCAAAGCCTGAACAAGATAACAGTGTTTTTCTAACAAATCCTGGTGTCCACACAGCCAGGGGGCTAAAAACTCCATACTCAAAGAACCCCTATGGGCCCAAGGGGATGGATCCCCACCCGACTTTGTTGAAAACTCCGCCGTGGGCACAAACCCCATAGAGTTCTCGGGCATGAACTGGCAACAAAAAGAATGAATTGTAGCCTAGCCAAGGCAGAAAACCCCAAGGGGCCTTTTCAAAACCCTACCCCTCCGGGGAGCAAACATTTACACGGGTGGTCGGTGATCCCCTTTACCCACATGCAGGGCCGGTTTGCACAAGGGATGCCACAAATCCAAGGGTAACAGACAACCCTCCCCGCTCAGGCAAGCTTTCTACATGGAGCACTGGCCACCGTCCGGAGGGAAAGGGAAAGTGTCATACACACGCTCCCAAAGGGCCGTCGACTGTCTCGCACGCTCACCCATGACAACATCACCTTTGACTACCATCCTCACACTGGACAGAGGGTTCTTGCACAGGGGAGAAGAATTTCATAAACTGGGTTCCCGCCACATGGGATCAGAGGGCATGGCTTTCTGAAGATTAGCCGAAAACGGCCCCGGGGATGCCCCCTAACCCATGATAATCTAGACCAAAATCTTAAGAGGAAATGACATGACGGCAACTCCTTCCTCCCCGCAGCTTCACAGAAGGAAAAAGACATTCCCCCCCAGCCATGGGACTCAGATCCCCAGGGATAACCACTGGCACCTCTGAAATAAAAACCGAGGTACCCAAGTCATTCTGCACGAACGCGCCTAGGCCCTGTATGGGAACATACAAACCATAGAAAGGAAAAGAGGTGTTGCATGCATTGCGGCGACCGAACGCCACACTTTTACATTATTTGGAATTGCGTGCACACCAATTCCTAAAGGGAAAGCCCGCAGAAAACAGCCCTCGGCGGTAAAGAATATGCAACACCCGGCTACAGGAGCGCCTGCTGGCAATCCCACCGACGGTAAGCACCGAGTGCAGAAAACAAAAGAACAGCCAAAAAAACTGACACCCGGCCAAACTTCGCAAATCTCAAAACAGCCCATCCCGGGGTCCACGAGGAGAAGACACCGTCCAAACGACCATGCGAAGCCTGCGCATCTCCAGGAGCAATCAGGTCTCGAAAGGGTTTGTTTTGCGACCCCTACACGGGGGGAATGCTTGGTGCCAAAGTGCAAAAAACTTTCCCCGCTCGGTTTGGCGACTGACTTCCGCCAACACCGTGAAGTCCCGGACCTGACCCAGAGTATACATACGGCTGGGATTTTAAGCCGCTCATCGGCCGGGGCCCTAATGAAAAGGCCCGGGGGAACCCGAACTTCTCAAAACTCTAGCTGATTAAAACCCAAAATCCGAAAAAAATCACTCACTCATGGTAGGTCCGACCTGAAATAAAAGTTTAATTTGACTTTTTGCGTTTGCCTTCAAAAAACAAATGAATACAATAACTTTTGTTTATCGGGACCGCCACCCAGGCGACAGTGGGGTTCTTTCTAGATTTATTTTTCAGAACAAAAACTTTGCTTTAGTAAAACCCTTCGACCGGTCCTTATTGTTCTAAGAAAGTTTTGAGTCGGGGGAAACGGATCGATTTTATAAGCACCCTAATATGTCAAGTTTAAAAAAAAAGAAAAGAAAGATAGAAGGATTACCTGCAAACGGGGAAAGCTGTAACAAAAGGTTTGGCAATTTTGAATTGACGGACCCACGGGCGCTCCCAACCCCCAGCACCCAACTATTTTTCTATCTAACCACACACACCACACACCACAACCACACAACAAACCCCACACACCCCACAACACACACACACACACACACATTATAATAATATATAATATATAATTTTATATAATTTATAATATACACAGAAAATATATACTTATTATAT
>NW_023641506.1:0-10466 GCF_015228065.2 Penaeus monodon
GGGGGGGAAAAAAAAAAATTGGCCCTTTGGGGGGTTAACCCACCAAGCGATGAATCCTTTTGGGGTCGATTTGAAAAGGAAAACGGCCATGTAAAACCCATAATCTTTTACCAGGCAAAGCAGTAAGCTTTGCCTGCTTTGCCTTAGACCAACCCAAACGGGCTTTTAAATTGCTCATGGCATTGGACACCCAGGAGCCTCTTCCTGTGTATATGGTTACTTTTGAAAAAGGTATTTTTTAAGACATTGTTCTGAATTATCTCACACACACACACATATACACAAAAACCACACACACACACACAAACACAAACACCCCACACACACACACACACACCACACACCCACACAACACCCCCACAATACACACACCACACACCTCACACACACTCCACACACACACACACACCACACACACACACACACACCCCACACACAACAACCAACAAACACCACACACACACACAAACACCACAAACACACACACACACCACACACCAACACACACACACACACACACACACCCACACCACACACACACCCCACCACACACAAAAAAAGAAAAAAAAAAAAAAGGGAATTTTTATAACCCTTTTTTTTTAAAAATATCTCCTTCCTGCAGTGCCTCCAGGCCAGTTTCACAACACTCCCCCCCCCAGGTTAAAAATTGTGGAAAATTTTATATGGGAAAGTGGGGGACATGTGTTTAAATCTCTTTGACTGGGGAAACAAAAGGAGATAAGGGGGAAGGTAAAATGCTATAGTAACTTAAATGCTATATCTTTAAATTTTGCTTACTCTGACAGAACTTTACAAATTATTTTGAAAAAAAAAAGAAATTCTATTTGCCCGGCAATACTCTTTTTTAGGGTTTACTGAAAACCGTCAAGTGCGGCATTTTGGGCTAGATTCAAGTAGGGGAGAATTTCTGTGGACGGGATAACTCACTGCCTTTTGGGGTTTATCCCTAACCCTGAGTGGCATAGTTAGGAGGATTTTTTAGCAAGGAGGATGCCGTTCCCCCCGTCACTACCTTAATATTCCCAGGACAAGAAATTTCTCCTTTGGGTTTATTTTGAATCTTTGTTATTTGTCCGTTTCCACTTGTGTTACAGAGGCTGTTTCGGGTTTAAAAGTTCTTTTGCCTTTTTTTTTATTATTTATATTTTATTATTGTTGCTATTATTGCAGTTTTTTATTACTATTACGTTTTTTTTGTTGGTACCTTATCTTTATCTCTTTTATTTTATTATTATAGTATTTAGCTTTTCTAATTTTTGCACTTTTTATGTGTATGTTAAAATTGGGGACTTTGGGTCGACTAAAGATTTTTGCTGTAAAAGAATTTTAAAGTGAAAAGGATTTTATCATTGTAGTTTCCCCTCCAGAAAAAGTTAAATCCTTATAAAAATTTCATCGGGGTTTTAGTCATAAAAATTTTTAAAGGGTAAAAACAAGATCTTTATTTTTTATCGTATAAAAAATATTGTTACTGAAAAATGGGCCACCTTAATAAAAAATTAAAAAAAATTGTGACTTTTTTTCACCAGTATCCCGCCTCATGGGGGGACACCCACAGATCCTTCCAGATGAGATACTTTCCTTGAGTACGGGGGGGGTGTAAAGGGGTTTTTCCATTGTATTGTCTGATAAACCGCAACACCGCTAGTATCTCCCATCAGATTTTTTGTGAAATGGCGGGCCCTCCCGGTTGTTGACCTTTTATTTTTCTTTTTTTAGTTTCTAATTTGTAATATATCGAAAATTTTTTTCCAAGCACTACAAAAACCCATGCATTACAGATTTTTTCCGGGCAGATGTTTCATCATGAATTATTTCATGTCCAGTCAAATTTTTCTTATATGATGTATTTTTTGATAATAATCAGATTTTTTTAAATTTTTTCTACAACATTTTAAAGGGAATGTAAACTACTGTAATTTTAAAAAAACAATAACCTTTTGAGTTTCCTCCACATGATGGGAATTAGAATCTGTGCTTTTAATAAACTGTACGCAAGGTTTATTAAATAATTAAGGTTTTCTAAAAAGCAGCCATATAAAAAAAATGTTAACATGATGTTGTACTGAATATGAAAAAACAAGTTTAAAAAAAGTTTTTTTAAACAAAAAAAAACCTTGCAGTTCCCTTTTTTAAAGATTTTGATTTTCAGGTATAAGGACAAGGAATTTGCCCCCGCATACATGTTTACCGGAAGGGAAAAGGCATTCGGGGCTCATCTGTGTCCTCGTCAGGAACGGATATTTTTACCTTTTAAAAAAGTTAAGAAAAAATGCCTTTGGGTAATAGAAAGTATGGACTCGTCTACAAAATTTCAAGCGTAAGTGTTTTTTCCGGAAGAAACTAAACTGGCTTGAAACCCATTTTTTTTTCCTTGTTTAAAATAAAAAACTGGTAAAAAAAACTTGTTACCCAAAAATTTAATTGCAGAAAACCCCAAAACGTGTGCTTTTCGCGATTTTATCTCAAATTTCAACCCATAACTAAGCAACAGTGTCCTTCAATAAGATAAAATTTGCTGGGCATTTTTGTGCACCGACACAAGCCTGGCCAAAGTGTTAAGGTTAGCTTTGTGTCCAATTTTTTTTCCTTTGTGGGATTGTTTTTATATTTAATTAAATTTATATAAAATATATTATATATAGTTATATATATTAAAAAATATATTAATATATATATATATATATATTATAAATTTTAATATATAATATTAAAATATAATTTTATTTTAATATATATAAATATTAATTAATAAATATTATATATTTTTACATATATTTATATATATAATATATAATTTTTCTATATTATTTCTATATAAATTTTATATATATAAAATATATTAATTTAATATATATATATAATTATATATATTATATATATATATAAAAAATATATATAATAATATATATAAATATATAAAATATTATATAAATTTTATATTAAAATATATATAAAATATTAAAATATATTTATATATATTTATATATATATATATTATATTAATATATATAATATTAAAAATTATATATAATATATATATATATATATATTATATAAAAATTTTTAAATATATATATACATATATATATAAAAATATTATTTTATATATTATTATATATAATATATATATATATAATTAATATATATAAATAATATATATAAAAATTAATATATATATTAAAATATAAAATATATATATATAATTATAATATATATATATATATAATAATATATTATATATATAATAATATATATAAATATATATATATATATAGTATATATTTTTATATATATGATTAAATATATATATAATATAATATATATATTATTAAAATTTATAAATATATTATATATAATATTATATATATATATATATATATATATAATATATATATATATATATAATATATATAATATATATTTTATATATATATATATAATTATTAATATATATATATATAATAATTTTTGTATATATATATTATATATAATAAATTTTATATAAAATATTATATATATAAATATTTTTGGGTTTTTTTTTTTGGGGGGTTTTGGGGGGTTTATTTTTTTTTTTTTTAAATTTTTTAAATAATATATATATATATATATATATATATATATATATATATATATATTTTAAAATATATATAATTATATATATAAAAAAAACCCCCCTTTTATTTTAAAAATATAAAATTTTTTATATTTAGAAAAATATTTATAAAAAATATATATATTATTTATTTATATTATAAAATATTTATTATTATATATTTTTATATTCATATAATATATTACTATATACCCAATAAATTTTTTTATATATATATTAAAAATAGTATATATTTTTATATATATTATATATATAAATATTTGTTTTTTGTTTTATGTTTTTGTTTAAAATTTTTTTTTTTTTTTTTATTTTATATATTTTTATATTATATATTTTATATAAATAAATATATTATATAGATATATATATATATATATATATATATATAAATTTAATAAAATATATAATATTCATATATAAATATATTAAAATTTATATATTTATATATTATAAATTAAAATAATATAATATATTATAATATATATATATTAAATTATTATTTTAAATAATATATATATATATAATAATAATAAATTATATATATAAAAAAATTTTTATGTATATTTGATAAAATATTATTATTTTAAAATTTTAATTTTTAAAATATATATTTTAATGTATTAAAAATGTATATATGTATTTTTGTAATATATGTAAATTTATTATATATAATATATATTATATATTAATATTATGGAATTGTAAAATATTATATAATATTATATTATATTTTGATTATTATTAAAAATTTATATATAATTATATATATTAATAATATTATTATAAAAAATATAAAATAAAATTTTATATAAAATATAAATATATTAAAATTATATAAAATATTATTATATATATATATATAATATAATTATATATATATAAAAATTTTATATATTTATATATAATATTCTATATAATAAAAATTAAAAAATTATTATAATGTTATAAAAATAAAATATTATTATATATATTCTAAAATATTATATATATATATATATATTAAAATTTTTTTTTTTGTTTTTTTTTTTTTTTTTTTTTTTTTTTTTTTTTTTTTTGGTTTTCCTCCTCTTTTCTTATATTGGGGTTTTTATTTGTTTATATTATTATATATATATATTATATATAATTATATATATATTATATTATATAAATATAAATTAATATTATTATTTATATTAATATTTTATATATTTATATTATTATCAAACTAAAAAAAATCCAAAAACCTATCCTAATCTAATTTTTAATACTTTTCTATATATATAATATATCTATATTATATTAAATATTTATATTTTATATAATATATCCCAAAAATATATAAATATATATAATTATATATTATTATATTATATATTTATCATAATCCTTTAAAATCAAATACACAAACTTTAAAATGTGTTTTTTTTTTTTTTTTTTTTTTTTTTTTTTTTTTTTTTTTTTTTTTTTTTTTTTCTATCTTTTTCTTTATTTTTTTTTTTTTTTTATAATATATCTATATAAAATATATATATATATAAATTTTATATTAAAATATTATATTGTAAATATAAAAATATATTTATATTAATATTATATATATATATATATATATATATATATAGTTTTATTATATATAATAATAATATATTAATATTAAAAAAATATTGTTATAATATAGTATATATATAATTATAATTAATATCATTAAAATATATATATATAATTAATTTTATATTATTATTATTTATTTTATTTATATTAAAAATTTATATATATATTATATAAAAATATATATTATATATATTATATATTATATATATATATAAAATATATATAAATTTTAATTTTTTATTATAAATTTTATAATATATATATATATTATTTATAATATTTTATTATATAATTTATAATATAATTAAATATTATAATTACCATACTATTATAAATACTTAATAATTATATAATAAATATAATTACATTATAATTAAAAAACTATAATATATATTATAATTTATTTATCATTATTTTCTATATATAAACTAATTAAAACATTATATAAAATTAACATATATTTTTAATAATTAATATATAATATATATAAATATATATAATTAAAACAAATTTTAAATTTTTTTTTTTTTTTTTTTTTTTTTTTTTTTTTTTTTTTTTTTTTTTTTTTTTTTTTTTTTTTTTTTTTTTTTTTTTTTTTTTTTTTTTTTTTTTTTTTTTTTTTTTTTTTTTTTTTTTTTTTTTTTTTTTTTTTCTTTATTAAAACCCCCAAAAAAAAAAAAAAAAAAAAAATATAATTTTCAAAAAAAAAAAAAAAAAAATTTAACCCCAAAAAAAAAAAAGAAAAAAAATTTTTTTATAAATAAATTTTTTTTTAAAAAATTTTAAAATAAAATTTTAAAAAATTACCCATATTTAAAATATTTAAAATAAATTTTTTTATAAAAAATAAAATTTTTTTTTTTTGGTTTAAAATAAGGGGGAAAAAAATTTTTTTTAAAAAATTTTTTTTTTTTTTTCTTTTAAAAAAAATTTTTTTGGAAAAAAAAAAAAAAATTTTTTTTTTTTTTAAAAAAAATTTTTTTTTTTTTTTTTTTTTTTTTTCCCCCCGGGGCCCCCGGGGGGTTTTTTTTAAAAAAATTTTTTGGGCCAAAAAAAAATTTCGGGTTTTTTTTTTTTCCCCCTTTTTTTTTTGTGGCTTTGCATTAATTTTTGCCCTCTATTTTTTTTTATTATTTAATTTTAGGAGGAAACTAAAGGAAAAATATTGGTTGGGGAAAAATTTATTAATGGTGAAAATTTTACAGATGGGATTTTACACCCGCTTGAATTAGTCAAGATTTGCCCAAAACCGTGGATTCGAATTTGACCCCCAATTGCCGCAAACCTTTTTTGGGAATTTTACCTTTTATGCGTTATATGTATAAGGAGGTTATACATCATTTTTGCAAGTTTGTATGTACTGGAGTTTAACTGAACTTTATTGCTACTGGGAAAACTCTAAATGTGTTTTAAGAAATGTAGGGAAAAATATGAATATTTTGATTTAAACTTTTGTTTTTGGGCCGGGCGACTGGCATCCCCAAAGGGAAAAGGGGGACCCTGTCCTTTGAATAGGGGGGGGAAGGGTCTGGTGTACGTGTGGGGGCCATGGAAAAAAACAGAGAGGAAAAAAGAAAACGGCTTACCCTTAAACCCAAAAAGGAAAAAGTTTTAAACCCGGGAAGGGGGGAAAAAGAATGGTGAAAATGGGGTTCAAAAAACTTAAATTATGATTTTAAATAAAAAAGTGGGAAAAAAAGGGCGATTTCTCTTTAAGACTTAAGGAGGTAATGCCCGGAGTCACCAAAATCTCCCGCTTACAGGATGTGCCACTTCCTGTCCATGTCAACCCGGGGCAAATTTTTTCCAAACAGGACATGTTAGTGGGCCCTTTAAATTAAAAACCCCAGATAAAAAAAGAGAAAAAAAAAAGGGAAAAAACAAGAAATCTGAAAAAGAAGGGGAATAAAAAAATCAGACAATGGGCAATTTAAATATTTGGGTTTGGGGGGTGGAGTTTTTACAAAAATTTTGACAAAAATGATCAACCATCCAAACTAGTTGAAAGTATACAAGGAAACCCCAAATTTCGGGGAGCATCCGATTTCCCCTGTGAGACAACAGTTTGGGAAAGGGCAGGGAAAACCCTTTTTAATGGGAACTACCATGTATTTTAAAAAAGGGGGAGGGGTTTTAAACTTTTTGTGGTAAAAAAAGAAGGGTTAAAGGGGTTGGGTTAAAAAAAATTTTTTTATTGGGTGAAGGAAACGGGTGTTCATTTTTTAGAAATTGGTTTAGAAAATTTTGAAATTAGGGGAAAATTAAGAAAAAAGAATCAGAGGGGTTGTATTGATTTTTAAATCAACTTTTTATTGTATGGGATGGAAAAACTTAAAGAGATGGACATGCTCCATTTTTTCTTGTTATTACCCCCTTTGTTTTAGAAAAGAAAGTATCTGGGGAAGGGAAAGACAAATTTTCTGTTTTATTTCCCTTGGGAGTATTAATTGCTTTATTTTTCCTCAGTTACTTTGCAAAAATAAGCGTCAGAACCCGGGGGTGAAATCCCTTTCAGGTGAGGTTCACTACTGTCATATTAAATAAAAAAATCAATGTTTGGGTTTAATTTTCCTGTGGGTAGGGATTGAGTGAAATATTAATTTCTGTTTTTTTTTAAAGTTGGTAATAAAAACACAAAAAAAGGAGGCCCAGGAAGGGTAGTAATTTTAAATTTCCCCCCTTTAAAAAAGTTTTTAAATTTTAAAAAAATTTTAAAAACAGTTATTTATTGTAATAAAAATAAGAAATGCTTAAATTAGGGTCTTCATTAAAAAAAAACTCTGATCAAGAGTTTACACACACGTTATTTTTTTGGGGGGAATAAGAAAGGGGGAGAAAGGGTCTCGAAATTTTCCCCTGATACACTGGTAACTAAATGAAGTGAATTATTATGGCTGACATTTTATAGAAGAAAAATGCACAAACCAATCCAGAGCAGATGTAAAAAAAAAAGAAAAAAAAAAGAGGCTTATACTATATTGAAAATGTGCAAACCAATGCAGTATGTAAAAAAGTTTAAAAAAATAAAAAAACAAAAAAAAATAGATAAAAAAAAAAAAATAAAAGGAAAAAACCTACAATAAATCGTTGCAATGAGACGTCACGCAGGCCAGCAGGAGAAAGACGGTTCCAGAGAAGACCTCGAGAGTGCTGTTTAGACAGCGGTGTAGACGGGGGTGACGGCGAGGGAAGGAGGGCCCCCCCAAACCGATCACGGAGAAGACGGCGCCCATTTTTGTTTCCAACCCCGCTTTGGGGTGCCCGCGAGACACGAAATGCCGAAGTCTTTGCAACCCGACCCCCTACCGCTGAGAAACGGTATACCAAAATTTTAATACCGTATGTTTTATAGTGATTCTTTGAGGGGATGTGTGTCCCCAAGTGTCTACGTTTTTAATAGATCATGAAATTTGTTAAATAACTAGTTATCATGTGTGTTTTATAGATTATCAATGTTACATACCCAAGTGAAAAACCCAAAATTCAGGGGCTGTCCCATTAGGACGCCATAAAAAAAATTGCGAGATGGAGGGAGTGAACACAGCAGGGGGTCCTCATGCCAAAACGGTAGCTCAGGATAGGCCCCCACGCAAGCCGCTGCGAGAAATAAAATTGATCTTTTGCATAATTTTCATTTAAGTAGGTTGCCCATAATGAAAGTTCAAGAAAATTAGTAAATTATAGCAGTTTTTACAGGGTGATCAAATCCACCATGAGGACACTTTCGGGTTAAAAGGGAAATGAGAACGGGAAATTTTACAAGATTAAAACAATCTTTTAATGTCCAAAAAATCGAAAATTAAAAAAAGAAATGGGGGAAACGTTTATTTCCGAGATGTCTTACCCATGATGGAAATTGGAGTTCCGAATATGATCCACACGGTAAATTTAAATTTAATTCCAGTCAAACTTTTTCCCGGGTTGGAAAAGGGGAAAAAAAAAGGAGAAGTCTTTCTTTGAAAACAGAATATTATTTTGACGGGAAAATAGTTTTTTTTTTAACTCTAATTCATAAAAACATTTGGGGAAAAACTTTAAAGGTTTTAATCACAATACGATATAGTTTACCATCATTCGAAAAATTTATTTTCGTGAACTAGCGGACACAAATGCTATTAATGAGAAAAATAGTAAATACAAAACACACTCAGTCTTAGGGAAAGAAGAGCAACCGGGACATCATAAAGGAGAAAACGACAATGTGAACCAAGAATCTGGGGGTCCCCCTTCCCTCCCCCCTTTTTTTTCAACATACTCAAAAATGGCGTCATGATCGTTTTTAAACCCCCCCCAAAATTTCCTCTTTGTCGGGTTTCCCATCGCGTCCAGGGGTTTTATTGTCGAATTTTGCCACAACATAGACGGCGGAAAGGGTGAATGACGACTTCAATCCCGAAGACCAGGTGAAACCAAAAAGGCCCGGTAGAGCCCCCGGGCCCGGGGAGCGCTGCCAGGGGGGAGGAGAGCAAGGGGGATGTGCCGGCGATAGAAAGCCCCGAAGTTCTTGCCCGCGTTTCCAGTAAATCGCCGATTTAACGGGACGCAGCCATGTAGGCGGCCCCCTAAAAAGTTGCCACACAAGCCCCTAGGGGGGTGAAAGAGTAGGGTGAAAGGGGGTGAAGAGTCCCAAAAAAAGCGTTGGCATTAGACCCCCCAGCCTTTAACGTCGCTCCAATCATCGGGAGAAAACAATGGGGGACGGCGGCTTCGCGTGTTTGCTCCAGAAGCCCAGGAAAATGAGCACCAAAGGCGGAGGGGGGCCGGGGCTCGATTTCCCCTGGGAATACAGCTGTATTTTTGGTGATTTTGGTGGACGATGTCTTGCTGTTCGACATACTTCCCGAGTCCAAAGCCTCACAAACCCCTTTGCTGTAGTTAAAATTTGGGTTAAGCAAAATCTTATCCCAAAATTAATATTCGTTCCCCGAAAAACTCCCCACGCCCCCGAGAGAGAGGAAGAAAAATTTGCCCGGGTTCCCCTGTGGGCGTACCCACCAAAAAACCCCCTTTAAACTGCTTTGGCGCAATGGCGTGTTTCGTCTTTGGTTCAGGGGTCCCCCCTCGGGCTTTTGTGGAGAAGGGGGATGAAGTGGATGAAAATAAAGGGCTTTTTTTTCCTGTGGGGTTTTTTTAAAGCGGGGTCCGGTTTTTTGGGATTTCCCTAGTCATGCCAGTTGGAGTGAAAAACTTTTTGGTTTTTTTTAAAATTTCAAAAAAAATTCCTAAAACGTAGGCC
>NW_023641507.1:5000-10466 GCF_015228065.2 Penaeus monodon
AATTATAATATTAAAATTATATATTAATATATCATATATATATATACCCACACACCATCTGTGTGTATTCATATATATTTTTCATATTTTTAAATTTATAATATATATATATATATATAACACACACACACACACAAACACACACACCACCACACACACACACAACCCACACCAAAACAACACCACACACCACACACACACACACACACACACACATACACCCCCCACACACACACACCACCGCACACACACAACACACACACCACACCAAACACCCAAAACCCCAAAACACACCCCAAAACACAACACAACACACCATATATGTATAATGTATATTATATAAAAATATTATAAAATTTAT
This sequence comes from Penaeus monodon, assembly GCF_015228065.2. Classification (NCBI taxonomy): domain Eukaryota; kingdom Metazoa; phylum Arthropoda; class Malacostraca; order Decapoda; family Penaeidae; genus Penaeus; species Penaeus monodon. The sequence continues at coordinate 5,362 of NW_023641507.1, forward strand.
TATATATATATATTTATATATTGTTGGGGGTGTGTGTGTGTGTTGTTTGTGTATGTTAATTATATATAAATTTTATAAATATATATATATAATATATAATATAACATAATATTATTATATATACTTTAAATTTTTAAAAAAAAAATTTTAATATATATAATTATATATATTATACACACACACACACACACACACACTACCCCACCACCACCCCCATACACCAATATATGTATATATTTTAAAATATATTATATATATTATTTTATATATTTTTTTTTTTAATTATTATATAAAATATATATATATTATATTATATATATATATATTATATTAAAAAGTTATATATACATATTATATATAATTATTTTATTATCTATTATAATATATTATTATAATGTAATAATATATAATATATATTATATATAATTATATTATTTAAAAATATAATATTGGCCAAAGCACACAACATGAAAAATCATTAAGTATCAGCTGTGACCCCGGGCCCCCAAACATAACCTACCGTTATAAAAAAAAAATTATATATAAACACATGTGAGTTATAACTACACACACACACACAAAACACACACCACACACAACCCACACCAAACCCACCATATATTACACACACTTAAAATAAATTAAAAATATATAATATTATAATATATTTTTATTATATATATTATCAAACCACACCACAAAAAAAAAAAAAAAAAAAAAAAAACACACAATATTTTTTTATGTATATATGTTGTATGTATGTGTTGTTTTTTTTTTTTTTTTTTTTTTTGTGTGTGGGGTGTTTGTATATTTTATATATATTATATATTATATATTAAAATTAATTATATTATATATTATTTGTGTGTTATTTTTGTGTGTGTGTGTGTGTGTGTGTGTTTGTGTGTTGTTGTGTTGTGTGTTGTTGTATGTTTACCTCACGTTATATATATAATTTTTTTTTTTTATAAAGGGAGGTTCTTTTGAGCGGGCCCTGGTCACAGCATGATACTTATTGTAGTTTTCATTTTGTGAGCTCTTGGCCAAAATATTATAATAATATATATAATTATATATATATATATTTTAAATTTTTATATTTATTATATTTAAATATATATATATAATATATATATATATTTTATTTATATATTATATATATTATTATCTTATATTATATAATTTATTTTTTATTTTAAAATTTTAATTAAAAAAAATATTATATTTCTCATATATTTATAATAATTTTTACTATTGTGTGTTATGTTGTGTGTGTGTGTGTATTGTGTGTGTGTGTGGTGTGTTATATTATATATAATATATAATTATATATTATATATTAATTATTATTTAATTTTATTTATATATATTATATTTATTTATATCTATTTATATATATATATATAATTTATCTAAAAAAAACCCCACACACACACCCCCACCACACACCCAAAATTTTATTATTTTACATATATATATTATATAATTCTATTATTATATTTCATATTACATATTGTGTGTTGTGGTGGTGTGTGTTGTGTGTGTTGTGTGTTGTTGGTGTGTGTGTGTGTGTGTTGTGTGGGGTGGTGTGTGTGTGTGTTTTGTGTGTGTTGTTGTTTGTGTTGTTGTGTGTGTTGTTGTGTGTTGTGTTTTTTATATTTTTATATATTATTTTGTCTATATATGTTTACACCCCCGATTTTGTGTGTGGTTATAAAATATTGTATATTTATTAATTATATAATTTTATTATATATATTTATTATACTTATATATATAAATTTAATATTTAAATTTTAAAATTTTTTATTTAAATCTATATATTCTTCTTTTTTTAACGGTAGGTTCATGTCTGAGCCCCCGTGGGCACAGCATGATACTTTAAATTTTTTTTCATGTTGTGATGCTCTTTGGGGGTAGTACGTGGTAGGGCCCCCCGTTCCTTTCCACGGGGAGTGCCGGGGGTACCCCATTTAGGGAATCTTCTCTCTATTTTCCGGGCTTGGACCCGCCTTGCTTTGGGGTGCTTTGGGACCCATGGGGTAGGTGCAACAAGGGGAAGTTCCCAAGGGCAACGTGCGGCGGTGACTTTACCCCTCGAAATTTAAGTACCCCTCGTCCCCGTCTTGAGTCCGACGCTCTAACCATTCGGCCCCGCGGCCTTGCATCATGGGGCTTCCTGTTTTTTCTTAGCTTTTAAAAGGCGTGGTTTGCCCTTCTTCCGCCCGGTGTTTTTTTTTTTTTTTCGATCACCCTCTCTATTTCCCGCACTGCTTTAGCTGGGTTTGGGCCCCCCGTGCTAGGTAGGCATCGGGGGAGTTCCTTGCCCAAGGGAAACAGCGCGCCGGGCCCTGACTCGAACCCTCGAAATCAATTTCCGTCGTGACGTCCGACGCTCTAACCATTTGGCCCCCGCGGCCCCCCAAAACTATTATATATACATATATTATATATAATTTATATATTTAAACAATATATATTAATATATAATATATATATATATATTTAAATATAAATTTTTATTAAAAATTATATATAAACTAAAACACACACCCCCACACACACACACAAAACACACACACACACACAACACACCACACCACACACAAACACAACACCACACACACACCCAAATATATATATATTATATATATATAATATAATTTTTATTATACAAAAATAATATATATATATATATATATATATATGTGTGGGTGTGTGTAAGGGGTGGTGTGTGCGTGTGTGCGTGTGTGTGTGTGGTGTGTGTGTGTGTGTTGTGTGTGTGTGTGTGTTGTGGTTGTTGTGTGTGTGGCATTGTGTGGTGCGTGTGGTGTGTGTGTGTGTGTGTGTGGGGTGTTTGTGTGTGGTTGTTGTGGTGTGCGTGGTGTGGGGGTGTGTGGTTGTGTGGGTTTTGTGTGGTTTGTGTGTGTGTGTGTGTGCTACAGTTATATTAAAATATTATATATTATTATATAATATTGTTTGTGGGTGTGTTGTGTGTGTGTGTGGGGTGTGTTGGGGTGTTGTGGTGTTTTGTGTGTGTGCGTGTTGTGGTGTGTGTGTGTGTGTGGTGTGTGCGTGTGTAAATATATATTATTTTATATATTATATAATTTTTATGTTATTAACATTATTTTTCAACCGATGTGTGTATATATATTTGTATATTATATATATAAAATTATATATATTTTTTTTTATTATTTATAAAGTTTGTATATATTATATTATTATATATATATTATATTATATATCTTTTTATTAAATATAATTTATAAAATATTTAAAAATAAAAAATATATAATTTTATATAATATATATGTATATATTTACAAAAACATTATATACGTATATATTACATATAGATGTATATCACACAGATGTGTGTGTGTGTGTATTATATTTTGTATATATTATATATATATATTAATATTATATATATACATATATATTATTATAATATATAAATATATTATATATATATATATATAAATTTTATATATATATAATATATATTATTTTTTTATATTAATTAAAATTTGAATATTAATTTATTAAAAATATATATAATTATATTTATTTTTATATAGTAATTTATACATTATATATATATAATACATAATTTTATAATTATATGTATATATTATATTATACATTATACATATATATATATATTTAAATTATTATATATTATTATATATATATAGACCATCTGTGTGTATATACTAATATGTACATATATACATATATATATTATATATATATATATATATATATATATATATATATATATTATATATTTATATAGTCCCCATATTTTATACCACAAGTTCTATATATATATTTAATATATATTATATTTTATATATTAATTTTTTTATATAATAATAATTATTAATTATAGTTTCTACTATATTATTTATATATATCTAAATATATATATTAATATTATATATCTATAATTATTATTCAATATTATATATACTAATATATATATATTATATTAATATATTTAAATTTTATTTGTATATTTACTTTAAATTTTATTTATATATTATTATTTTATTATTAAAATTTATGTATATATAATACACACACACCCACACACACACACACCAATATTATATATAATTATTTTAATTTTTATTTTATATATTATAAATATAATTTTATTATATTATATCACACCACACACACACACACACACACCACACACACCACACACACACACACACACACCCCACAACTATATATATAATATATAATTATAATATATTATAAAAATATATAATATATATGTTGGTTTGTGTGTGGGGGTGTGTGGTGTTGTGGTTGTGTGTGTGTGTACTACTAGAAAATTCCCACACACTGTTGTGGTTTTTTATATATAATTTTTATATATATGGTGTGTTGGTTTTGTGTGTGTGTGTGGTGGTGTGGTGGTGTGTGTGGGGTGTTTGTGTGTGGTGTGGTGTGTGTTTACACACACACACACACCCAACCAACACCCCCACACACACCCCACACTAATTTAATATATTATTATATATATTTTATTATTATATATATATTTTATATATATATATGTATGTAGTATATTACTACACCCCACACACACACACACACACACATACATATATATATTAATAATATATAATATAATATATTATATATTATTTTTTATATATATTATATATGTTTGGGGTGTGTGTGTGTGTGTGTGTGTGTGTGTGTATTATATTATAATATTATATATACGTATATATATTATAATTATATTTTATTGTGTGTGTGTGTGTGTGTGTGTGTGTGTTGTGTGGGGTGTGTGTGTGGTGTTTGTTTATGTGTGGTGTGTGTGTGTTGTTGTGTGTGGTGTGTGTGTGTGTGGTGTGTGTGTGTTTTTGTGGTGTGTGTGTGTGGCTTGCGTGCGTGCGTGCGTGCGTGTATGTTGTGTTGTATGTGTGTTTTTATATTATATTTTATATAATATTTACTTATTTTTTTTTATTTTTTATTTTTTATTTTTTTATTTATTATTCTATTATTAATATATAAAAATTTTTTCTATATTATATATATGTGCGTCGTGTGTGCGTGTGTGTGTG
>NW_023641508.1:0-10463 GCF_015228065.2 Penaeus monodon
GGCCCCGGGGCCCTTCTCAGCAAGGGATCCACAAAATCCATGAGGGTAACAGAAAAGCGCCTCCTCGCTACAGGCAGGGCAGTTACAATCATAAGAGCCCTAGCCCACGCATCCGTGAGGGAAGGACAAGTTGTCATACATTCAGACTCCAGAGGAGCCATCGACCGTCTTCAGCAGCGCTCACCCAATGACAACATCTACCTTCTGACTACTATCCTCACAGAGGATTCTTGCACCGGGTAGAAGAATAATCATAAACTGGGTCCCCAGCCACATTGGGATTAGAGGGAATGAGCTTGCTGACAGACTAGCCGACATTGGCCAGGGGTATGCCCCTTAATCCCATGATTATGCATCAAAGCCAAAATTACTTTGGAAGAAGTGTATGGTGACATCCCTCTCCTTCCTCCTGCAGCTTCACAGGGAAAAAAACGAGATCCTCCCCCTCGGCCAGCTGGTACTCAGACGCCGCAGGCTATGACCACTGGCACTCTCTGAAATAATCACAGGTACCGAAGTCATTCTTCACAGAATGTGCCTAGGTTACCACTGTGCAGGGCAGATCAGAGAGAAAATACACCGTGAAGAGAGGTGCTGCATGCATTGCGGTGAGCCGAACGCCACAATCGTACATTACTTAGAGAATTGTGAGCACACACGCACCAGCCGTCGTGCTGGTAAGAGATTATGCGGTATGCTTACACCATGGCGGCAAGAGCGCCTGCTGGCAATCCCACCGCCCGTTACACCGATCAGAGGACAAAGTGAGATAGCCATAAAAAGCTGACACAGGCCGGGCCATATATGGAAGGCCAAGGCGAAGCTAGAACTTCGCAATCTCAATGCTATGCTATGAACTGAGATTGGCATTTCCCCGATCCTCCAGCAGAACACGACAATAGCAGCAGCACATAAGGACTGCCTAGTCCTAGCCGACTGGGGAGCCTGCCGGCTCCCCCTTTTGATCTCCGACTTCACCTTCAGCACCCAGCCATACCCGTGGGCACTCACACACCCATAACAAACACTCCCCAAGAGATAAGACGCCAGTAGTACAGATAGTAGATGCCCAACCAATCATCTACTATACCACAAAAGGAGTTTTGTAACTAGGATCTCACCAGCTCTATAGACATTACCTATCTACTCATACTTGAGTAATGATAGCGAAGTTTTACACACACTCCCTATGGCACTCAGTGGAAATTGATTTTGCAATTCAAATACCCAAGTCAGATGTACTGAGGTATACTTATGAAAGATGGAATAAAGCAATGCCCCATTGATATCGATAAATAACACCGATGCCCACAGGGGGTGTGTGTAAAACTTCGCTCTCATTGCTCAAGTATGAGTATATAGGTAGTGTCTATGTCTATATATATATGTATATATACATTATATATATTCAAATATATTATATATATATTATATATATATATATATATATATATATATATATATATAAAATATATATATATATAATATGAAAAAAAAAAGCTATCTACCTATCTATCTATGTATATATGTACATAGATAGTAGATAGACATGTATGTACATTTTGTATCTATCTATATCTATATATTTATTTAGCTGTCTATCTATCTATCTATGTGTGAGTGTGTGAGGGGCATAAGATTACTCTAATTCCACACAAAGAGATAAAAGGTTGGTGTCAAACACAGCAGCTGATCCCGATAAAAATATATTATAACTTAAATATCACAGTATATAGACACGATATAATAAAATGAGACAAAAAATGACTCTGGAAATAAAGTTAAGATCAGCTCAAATAAACAGTATATAGACCGATGTAAATATATTGACAAGAAATGACTCGGGAAAATAAAGATCAATATTAGCACTGTACACTTTTCGTGGGTGCAAAATAATTGGAGTTGGGTTTGTGGCAGTCGAGGTGGGTAGTAGCAGTAGCCCAAAGTGTGTCTTTGCTACCGTCTTTTATCTCGGATCGCACGCTAGGCGGGTGATGACCCTCTTACAGGAAAATGGTATGGCTATTTTCTGATTAGCGGGCTGCGGATCGTCGCAATTCATAGTCCGCCCTTCGATCGACCTTTGAGGGTGATTTCCTATGATGCGGAAATGCCAAATTCTCCAGAAAGGTCAAAGTCGCGGGTACTGCCTGGACGCGTCTTTGTCCGACCTCTGGGTGATATACGAAACTCGGTAGTTAAGAAGGTCACATCTGTGTATTGTAACTTAATCATATTTTTCTCAGGTCACGTTTGCGTTGTTACTCTAAATATAATACTTTCATATTTGCATTGTTTAAAATTCCCACATACAATAATTTCATAGTGTGTATCATATATGCAGACACACACACACACACATACACACACACAAACACACAATATATATATATATATATATATATATATATATATATATATATTTTATATACATACATATATATGTTTTTAATTATATATATATATATATATATATATATATATACATATATATATATATATATATATATATATACATATATTATATATATTATATAATATAATATATATTTATAATTATTATATATATAAATTTTTAATTATATATTACATATATATGTTGTATTATATATTATATTATTATATTATTATAATATATATATATATATATATTATATATATATATATATATATATATAATATGGTTGTGTGTGTGGTGTATGTGTGTTTTGTGGTGTGTCTGCATATATGTATACACACTATGAAAATTTTTTGTATGTGGGAAATTTTAAAAATGCAAATATGAAAGTATTTATACATATAATATATATATTATATATATATATATATATATATATATATTATACATTAAAATAATATATATATATTATATTTTATATATATATTATTATATATTGGTATATAATATAAATATATATATATGTTATATATATATATTTTATATATATATATATATATATTTTTATATATTATATTATATATTATATTATATATATATATATACCTATATAAATTTATATATATATATATATATTTATATTATATATATATAGTATTATATATATATATATATTATTATTTATTATATTTTATATTGTATATATATATATATATATATTTAAAATTTTTTATTATATATTATATATATAAAATATATATTAAAATATAAAACCTATATTATTATATATATAATATTAAACTATATTATATTACTTATATACTACTATTTTTGTTTTATATATTTTATATATATTAAAATACTATAAATATTTATTTAATTTATATAATAAAATATATTTTAATATAGAAACCTCTTAGTCAAACAAGGATAAAAGACCCATAAAACAGATTTTGAAAAAAGATACGCGAACCCCCTGATTCCATTTAGGTCGGGAAAAGGGAAAGGGAGAGTGGGGATAAAGAAGGGGGAGGCAACGCGGGAACACGGGCGGGTGGGACAGACGAACGACAGAGGAAGGTCCATCAGGTCGAGGATCGGCGGACTATGCGCCGGGTGGCCGGCATACGGAGAGGGGAGATTATGGGAGCAAGGAGACTGGGCAGCAGGAGAAAAGCCGCTGTTCAAATTGAAATTAGGCACAGCTTTATAAAGGAAGATTCCCCCCTCTGCGGGAGGGGACATCGGCGGAAGGAACCAAAATCCGCGCTGCTGACCAGTCCATCTGATGGCCAGTGTCCCACTGATGGCAAAAAGGGCGTTATTGTTGTGCCCCCTGGATATAGCGTACTTATGTTTGAGACAGACGCTTGGAAAGACTGGGGGCCTGTTTCGCCAAAGTACTGCTTGTCACAGGAGGCACAAGGAACAGCATAGGTGCCCACCTTCGCGGAGGAAGGAGGGCTAGTATGGACCAGGTTGCGACGGAGAGTGTTCACCTGGCGAAAAATCAGCCTGCAGTTGAGAGGGTGAAGAGGGGACGGAGAGAGTAAATTTCCTCAGGGTAGGGCAGGCTGAGGACGGGCAAATGAGGAGTCAATTTAGGAGGAGTCGTGGTAGAAGGTACGCCGCGCCCTGGATAACGCGGCATCGAGAACATGACCAGGGTAGCCCAGTTTGGAGAAAGAGCGACGAAGGAAGACGATCTCTCCATCCAGGTACTGGGGTCCAGATGCGAAGGCGCGAAGGAACGCGAGGTGGCAACCCCTCTCTTCACATGGAGAGGGTGGTATGAGAAGAAGTGTAGGTACATACCACTATGCAGGGGTTTCCTGTATATGGAGAAGGAGAAGTGGTCAGCAAGCGTGGACAAAGGTGTCCAAAAAAGGGAGCCTGTTGTCAACCTCCATTCCACCTTGAAACGGATGGAAGGAGAGAGAGAGTTCAGCTGCATCAGGAAACCGAAACAGAGCAGGTCATGAGGCCAGAGAGCAAAGACGTCGTTCGACATACCTCAGCCAGATCGACGGCCCGAATGAGATGGAAGGGAGAAGCTCAACTCGAAGAATTCCATGAACAGGTTTTGCCAAGACTGGAGAGAGGGGAAAGCCCATGGCAACACCGAACGTCTGAGAGTAAAACGACCTTCGAAAGAAAAGGAATTAGAATCCCCCACACAGACGAATCAGCTGGAGGAAGGCGTCGGTGGGCAGAGGGAGACGAGGATCCTCTGCGGGAGTCTCCTCTGGAGGAAAACAAAGGGCATCATCAAGCGGGAAACCTTGGGGACAGGGAGTCAACGTCCAAGCTCATCATGGTCACCGGGGAAGCTCCGCGAACGCGGGAGATGAAGTCCTGAGAGTGGCGCAGGTGAGCAGGAGAGAAGGTGCCAAGAAGGGAGTGAGACACTTTGCCAGCTAGGCAGCAAGAGGCACCCTCTTGCTGCCTGGCACAGATATGTATATACGTATATAAATACGCATATACATACATATATATATATATATATATATATATATATATATATATATACATATATATAAAAATATATATATATAATATATATATATTATATATTATATATATATATATATGTATGTATATTATGTATATATATTATGTATATATATACCCTATCGTATTGTAAATATTGTATATTTATGTTTATATATACATATGTTTATATTTTATCTATTAATATTTTATATATATATTATTATAAATATACTATATATACAATATATATAAATATACATATACTATCTATATATCTATTTTATACTTATTTTACCTATTATATATCTATTATCGTAACACATATACTATATACCACATATACATATTATATATTTATTGTATTATTATATATATTTATTATATATATATATATATATATATTTGTTATATATATATATTATAATATATATTCTATTTTATATATATATATTAATTTATATATATATATATATATATATATATTTTATATATATATATACATGTATATAAAACCTATTGTATATGTGTGTATATATTAATGTATATCCATATTATATATATATCTATATTATATATATTTATATTATCTATATATTATATATTATATCTAAAATTATATTTTATATATATTAATTTCCCATCATACATAATTATACATTTGTATATGTGTTTATATGTATTGTGTTTTATTCTATATTATATCATATATATTATATATACTTATATTTATATTATATTTATTTATGTGTATATATATGTTATATATTATATTTATATATATACACATATATTATATTTTTATATATATATAATATATATATATATATATATATATAGTTATATATATTATAAAATATATATATATATATATAATATATTATATATATTTTATGTATATGCGTATTTATATACGTATATACATATCTGTGCCAGGCAGCAAGAGGGTGCCTCTTGCTGCCTAGCTGGCAAAGTGTCTCACTCCCCTTCTTGGCACCTTCTCTCCTGCTCACCTGCGCCACTCTCAGGACTTCATCTCCCGCGTTCGCGGAGCTTCACCGGTGACCATGATGAGTTTGGGACGTTGACTCCCTGTTCCCCAAAGGGTCCCGCTTGATGATGTCCTTGCTTTCCTCCAGAGGAACTCCCCGCAGAGGATCCTCGTCTCCCTCTGCCCACCGACGCCTTCCTCCACTGATTCGTCTGTGTGTGGATTCTAATTCCTTTTCTTTCGAAGTCGTTTTTACTCTCAAAACGTTCGGTGTTGCCATGGGCTCCCCCCTCTCTCCAGTCCTGGCAACCTGTTCAGGGAATTCTTCGAGTCTGAGCTTCTCCCTTCCATCTCCATTCACCGCCCGATCTGGCTGAGGTATGTCAAACGACGTCTTTGCTCTCTGGCCTCATACCCTGCTCTGTTTTCCGGGTTTCCTGATGCAGCTGAACTCTCTCTCTCCTTCCATCCGTTTCAGGTGGAATGGGAGGTTGACAACAGGCTCCCTTCTTGGACACCTAGTCCATCGCTCTGCTGACCACTTCTCCTTCTCCATATACAGGAACCCCTGCATAGTGGTATGTACATACACTTCTTCTCATACCACCCTCTCCATGTAAAGAAGGTTTTGCCACCTCGCTGTTCCTTCGCCCCCTTTCGCATCTGTGACCCCCAGTACCTGGATGGAGAGATCGTCTTCCTTCGCCCGCTCTTTCCCCAAAACTGGGCTACCCTGGCCCATGTTCTCGATGCCGCGTTATCCGGGGCGGCGTACCTTCTACCACACTCTCCTCCTAAATTGACTCCTCATTTGCCCGTCCTCAGCCTGCCCTACACTGAGGAAATTTACTCTCTCCGTCGCCCTCTTCACCCTCTCAACTGCAGGCTGATTTTTCGCCAGGTGAACACTCTCCGTCGCAACCTGGTCCATACTAGCCCTCCTTCCTCCGCGAAGGTGGGCACCTATGCTGTTTCCTTGTGCCTCCTGTGACAACAGTACTTTGGCAAAACAGGCGCCATCTTACCAAGCGTCTTTTCTCAACATAATACGCTATATCCAGGGGACACAACAATAACGCCCTCTTTTGCCATCAGTGGACACTGGCCTCAGATGGACTGGTCAGCAGCGCGGATTGTGTTTCCTTCCGCCGATGTCCACTCCCGCAGACTGGTGGAATCTTCCTTTATAAAGCTGCTGCCTAATTTCAACTTGAACAGCGGCTTTTCTCCTGCTGACAGTCTCCTTGCTTCCCATATCCTCCGCCTTCTACCGTATGCCGGCCACCCGGCGCATAGTCCGCCCGATCCTCCGACCTGATGTGACCTTCCTCTGCTTCCGTTCGTCTGTCCTCACCCGCCCCGTGTTCCCGCGTTGCCTCTCCTCTCTCTCTTTAATACCCCCTCCTCTCCCTTCCTCTTCAGACCTGAAGATGGAATCCAGTGGATTTCGAAACTGTAGTCCCCTTTTTCAAAAAATCTATTTTTTTTATTTTGGGTTTTTCTTCCATTGTATCACACGGAAGAGTGTTTTTGCTATTCATATATATATATATATATATATATATATATAATATATAATAAATATACATAATTATATATATATATACAATATATATACATATATATGTATATATATATATATATATATATATATATATATATATATATATATATATATATATATATATATTATATATATATATGCATTATATAATAATATATATAATATATATATTATTTTCTATATATTATATAATACTATATCTTATATTATATTATATCTCTTCTATATATATTTTTTCCTTATATATCTTTTTATATAATATCTCTAAAATCTTATATATATACATATATAATTTTATATTATTCTATTTATATATATATAAATATATATATAATATGTATATATTTTATCTATCCTAATATATATACATATATATATATAATTTTATATATATTTTATATATTTTATATATATATTTATAATACCCTTTTATATTTGGGATTGTTTAAATTCCACATACAAAAATTTCATAGTGTGTATACATATATGCAGACACACACACCCCACACACATACACACAACACACACACATATATATATATATATATATATATATATATATATAATTATATATATATATATATATTATATATATATAATATATATATATAAAACATACATATATATGTATATATATATAATATATTAATATATATATATATATATATATATATTATAATATATTTTATATATATATGTAATATATATATATATATATATTATTTTATATATATATATAATATAAAATATATATATATATATATATATTTATATGTATATATATTATATATAAAATATTTTATATATTTTAATTATATATATATATATTATAGTGTGTGTGTGTGTGTGTATGTGTTGTGTGGTGTGTGTCTGCATATATGTATACACCCCTATGAATTATTTGTATGTGGAATTTAACAATGCAAATATGAAAGTTTTATTTTAGAGTAAACACGCAAACGTCTGACCTGAAAAATATGATTAAGTTTACAATACACAGATGTACCTTTTTAAACTACCGATTTCGTATATAAACCCAGAGGTCGGACAAAGACGCGTCCCAGGCAGTACCCGCGACTTTGACCTTTTTTGGGAATTTGGTCATTTCCGCATCATAGGAAAATCACCCTCAAAGGTCGATCGAAGGGCGGACCTATGAAATTTCGACGATCCGCAGCCACTAATCAGAAAATAGCCATACTATTTTCCTGTAAGACGTCATCACCCCGCCTAGCGTTTCCGATCCGAGATAAAAGACGGTAGCAAAGACACCCCTTGGTCCCACTGCTACTACCGACCCCGACTGCCCACACCACCTCCAATTATCTGCACCCACGAATAGTGTACCAGTGCTAATATTGATCTTTATTTCCAGAGTCATTTCTTGTCACATATATCTTACATCGTGTCTATATACTGTGATTAGAGCTGATCTTTAACTTTATTTCCAGAGTCATTTCTTGTCTCATATATATTATATCGTGTCTATATACTGTGATTATTGAAGTTATAATATATTGTTATCGTATCAGCTGCTGTGTTTGACACCAACCTTTTATCTCTCTTTGTGTGGATATTAGAGTAATCTTATGCCCATCACACACTCACACATAGATAGATAGATAGACAGCTAAATAAATATATAGATATAGATAGATACAAACATGTACATACATTCTATCTACCTATCTATGTACATATATACATAGATAGATAGTAGATTAGACATATATATATATATATATATAATATATATATATTATATTATATTATAAAATATATTATATTATATTACATATATTTGAATATATATATGTATATATACATATATAAAATAGACATAGACACTACCTATATACTCCATACTGAGCAATGAGAGCGAAGTTTTACACACCTCCCTGTGGGCACTGGGTGTTATTTATCGATATCAATGGGGCATTGCCTTATTCCATCTTTCATAATATACCTCAGTACATCTGACTTAGGATTTGAATTTCAAAATCAATTTCCACTGAGTGCCCATTGGGAGTGTGTAAACTTCACTATTACTACTCTACTATGAGTAGATAAGTAATGTCTATGGAGCTTGTGAGATCCTAGTTACACACTCCTTTTGTGGTATAGTAGATGAATGGTTGGACCTCTACTATCTTGTACTACTGGAGTCTTATCTCTTTGGGGAGTGTTTGTTGTGGGTGTGAGTGCCCACAGGTATGGCTGGTGCTGATGGTGATGTCGGGTATCAACGGGGGAGCCGGCAGGCTCCCCAGTCGGCTAAGGACTGGGCAGTCCTTATGTGCTGCTGCTATTGTCGTGTTCTGCTGGAGGATCGGGGAAAAGCCAATCTCAGTTCATAGCATAGCATTGAGATTTGCGAAGTTCTAGCTTCGCCTTGGCCTTCCATATATGGCCCGGCTGTGTCAGCTTTTTATGGCTATCTCACTTTGTCCTCTGACTCGTGCTTAACGTGGCGGGGGGATTGCCACAGGCGCTCCTGCCGCCATGGTGTAAGCATACCGCATAATCTCTTTACCAGCACGACGGCTGGTCGTGTGTGCTCACAATTCTCTAAGTAATGTACGATTGTGGCGTTCGGCTCACCGCAATGCATGCAACACCTCTCTTCACAGTTTATTGTCTCTATGATCTGCCATGCACAGTGGTAACCTAGGCACATTCTGTGAGAATGACTTCGGTACCTGTTGATTATTTCAGAGAGTGCCAGTGGTTCATAGCCTGCGGCGTCTGAGTACCACTGCCGAGGGGGAGGATCTCGTTTTCTCCCTGTGAAGCTGCAGGAGGAAGGAGAGGGATGTCCCCCATACACTTCTTCCAAAGTAATTTTTGGCTTTGATGCATAATCATGGGATTAAGGGCATACCCCTGCCAATGTCGCTAGTCTGTCAGCAAACTCATTCCCTCTGATCCCAATGTGGCTGGGGACCCAGTTTATGATTATTTTCTACTCTGTGCAAAATCCTCTGTGCCATTGTGAGGATAGAGTCAAAGTAATTTTT
>NW_023641509.1:0-2500 GCF_015228065.2 Penaeus monodon
GCACGTTATACAGCCCCTCTCTTTTTTTGAGGAGAACTATACAATTAGTACGCCTTACCCCCACACGTTTCCACACTACCACGAGTCCGGGGGTAAATCATTGGGGGAAGGCAAAAGAAAGCACGGGGGAAAGTGAGGACGTGAACAGTGAGAACGAAAAAGATAAAGATAAAAAATGTGACCCAAAAAGGTATTTACCAATTTCACGGATTCGTCCTAGTACACGCGGCCAAAAATGTAAACGACTGACGTGTTGCTCACAAAGTTTCTCATCCTGCTTGAAAGGAGGCTGGAGCCGGAAAAATAAATGCTATATATATGACAAATGTTTAAGGAATAATGAAAACAAAGCAAAAAAACCGAAAGCACGCCCGGGGAAAAAGGAGGTTAACTACCTGTGTCGTTTTTTGCGGATCAGGGGCTCTTCAGGTGCCCTTGCCCAGATCCAAAAATTCAAAGGTTTAAAGCCTACATGTCAGACCAAAGGCACGTGAAAGAAATGGCAAATTGAGAAATGCCCCGGGATGTGGCAGGCCATCACATACCCAAGTGCTTGGTCCCCCCGAATTGCTCTTCTCATACCCAAAGAGGGGGGGGTTCCTAGCCCTCACCCTGGCCACGCGCTTGGTGGAGAGAATAGATGGTGGTCTAGAGACGTCAAAAAGTGCCCATTATGGAAACTATTATACCCTCTGGTTTGGGGGCCCCCCCAAAGCCACAATCAATCAAGAGGAAACAGACAAGGGCCAACTGGCAACCCTTTTAGGAGGCCTTGGCCCACCTCTTAGAAAAAAACGGGGAAGTGCTTAAAACCAGATTTATAGTGCCAAAAATCAAGCACCCCCCCCCTCACAGACATACTAAAACTGGGCCCATGGTCCGGAGTTGAAGGACCCCCTGGTTTTTTTAATATGGGGTTTAAGGGGATGTCAACCACAGATAAACTTGTAGAAAACATTTCCGAAGGAAAAACCCCCTGACAACCTAGCCCAAAAAAGGGAAGCATTTCTGGGACCAACAAACTGCCATAAGAGTCGGAGGAAAAGTGCCGGGAAATGGGGAGTCCTTTGACCACCAAACCACCCTTACAGAGATGGGGAACGGGGTAAAACTATAGCCCTCAGCCCCGGGGTGCACCCCACGACCCTCAATCAGAAGCAAACAGCCCGGTGCGGAGTTCCTGCAAAAAAAGCAGAAACAGTTCCCAGCTGAACTGAGGGAAAAAACCAAAAAGCTTACAAGGCAGATTTTGCTCATATCAGAGAAAGGGCAGCCAAACCCAAAACTCAGATGTTTTTCTCTCAAAGGGAACAAAAGACAAACCTACAAAAAACGTTTTTTGCACACCCCCGGGTTTTTTTTTGGGATCTCGTACCCCATATTTCCCACCAGGATAGCAGGGACTTGAATCCTGCAACTCATCAACATCCGGGGAAACTTCCCTTCCCCCAAGCGGGAAAAAGGGGCTCTCAGGGCCCCCCATCCCAAAAAAAAAGGAGCAGGAAAATACCACCCCTCTCCCTCCTACTGCGTGAAAGCGACCGAAAAAATGGAAATAAACCGACTCCAATAAAAAAGGGGAACCCTACCAAACCCCTTTCCCAGGGTTCACGGGGGCATGAGCTGAGCACAGCCACCAAGCCATGCTCTTAAAAAATCAGCACTGTCATTTTCTGTGTGTTTTCCCAAACCCGGAGAAGGTTTTTTCATAGCAAGTCCTCCTCTATTCAGGAGAGCCTGATCCAAAGGGAAAATCAAAAAAACCCCGGGCTTGGATGGGACTATTTCAAACAGAAAGCCCAAGCCCGTTCCAAAGGGAAAACTATCACAGCACTCCACTAGAAAATAAAAACACCTCAGGGGGGGTCCCCTTTCAAGTCTTACAACCCCCTAATGTCCTGAATCCCAATAAAAACCCCCCCCGTTGGGGCAAGCCCTTTGCAGTCATCCCATGGAGCACACTCCCTAAGTAAAACCCAGCGCTGCTGGACCTTGTATCTGAGGGTGCTGTAGGAAGACTAAGATCTCTGCACCCAAACCAAAAGCCAGGCTCTGGACTAAATGTTAAAGGGCCCCAAGTCTAAAAATCCGGGGAAATGGACTTAAAGGGGTCCAGTTTTCCCAATCCCTTTGGGGGTAATGTTTGACGGATCCCCCTTTAAAAAGGAGGTCCGTTTTTGGGTTGACAAACCCAAAAGCAAGAGAGCAAAAATCGGGGAGACACATGGGACCAACAAAATACTAAAATCTTTTCTGTGTAAGCCCCCGTCCCTTGTGGACTGTTTCGTCTCCGATTACCCAAAAACCCAAAAATTAAGAGAAAAATTGGACAGTCCAAAATGAAGCGCCGGATATTTGGGTCCCCCAAGGGGAAAGGCCTCAACCTCCTCTGAAGAAAACCCTTCTCCCACTGGAATCACGAATTGTTTAATGGCAGTTCATTTTTTCAAAAGTCTCCAAGTCCCAGAGCAAAAACAGAACAAAAATCCCCAGCCCCTAG
>NW_023641509.1:7500-10462 GCF_015228065.2 Penaeus monodon
TTTTGCTTTCTTAAAACAACTGTTCCCATTCAGTTTTATACTGAATTTTCTCTTGATTCATTATTACACGCAAAACATTTTTGTAACGTAGCTGATTATACTAATTAATCTGTAATTTTTGCATTTCAAGAGGTCTCCTTTATTTGGCAATGCTTAATATGGACTCTTTCATTTGCTGAGGTATTTTGCTATATTACGGATTTTGTTTGATAAAGTTTGAATTTTGGTGATTCCAGTATTTTCACAAGCTTCTATCATTTCCTTAGAAATGTTATCACGACCAGTAGCTTTCTATCTTCCATGGTGTTGATAGCCTTTTCAATTTCATATTTTAAAAGATAATTTCTGTAAGTTCACTAGTACTGCTTTGAGTTATATTTTCAGCCCGGTTATCATAAAAATGTCCCCTAATATATTCAGCCATCTGGATAATATTTTTTTCTTTTTCAAAAACTACATTTCCATCTTTATCTTTCAGAGCTGTGTTTCCTGATTTTGTTCTGGCCTAGTCATAGATTTAACTTTTGAATACATCATTTGGACATCTTTCTTTTCTAAATTCTCACTTTCTTCAATTGCTTCTTTATCCCTTCTTCTTTAGCTTGTTTGCATTTTAATCTAATAAAACTTGTCTGTTACTTGTATTCGTTCATTTTTTTTTCTTTTTCTTTTAGGGATCGTCTTGACTGCATTTAATCAAACATTTCTGGTGCCATCCACGTTTGTTTTACTTGTACCTTTTTAGGAATTTGTTTATTAGCACTGTCTTTCAAAAATTATCTCTATCTGATTCCAGTCCTCTCATCTATACACACAGATACACACACACACACACACACACACACACACACACACACACACACGCGCACGCACACACACATACACTAATTTGCTGAATTTGTTAGATACTTCAATTTCAAATTGTTCTGCTATATCTGTAATCTTTCAAACCCATCTGGAGTGTTCGTTTTGTACAAGGAATTTTGCATATAACAAATATGGCCATTGTTACAGTCTGTGATGTTTAAACCATGTATCCTTAATGTTCAACGGCATCATACAGTGAAAATTTCTCCTCTTCCATTCGCATTTCCAAGACCAAATGGACCTGCTGTGTTATCATGCTGGTAGCACCAACTTTAGCATTAAAATCACCAAATATTATCTTCATATCTTGGGATTTTTAAGATGTTGCCTAAGGACTAGGCATATTTGAGGGCGGCCATACTCGCCTTGTCATGTCCCTGTCATAAGATTATGAGAGCTTTTCAGGATTTAGGAGTGTCACATGATAACCCTCTCCCCTGATAAGAGCTTCCGGATTAGACTATCACCCCGCTGGAACCCAGCCAGTGTTTTCTACATACAACACACACCACACACACACACACACACAACACACACACACACACACACACACACACATATTACACAAAGGCAGACACACTTACACACACACGCACACACACACACAAATGTATGCTTATCTATTTTTGCAAGAGACCGATTACTGTATTCAGTAGCCATCTCTGACCATGATTTGGTCTTCCGCCAACCACAGGTATTAGTGCTGCTGCTGCTCAACACTAGGACTAGACTATGTGAGGCCGGCCATACTCGCCTTGTTGTGTCCCTGTCATAGGGTTATGAGAGTTTTTTCTAGGTTTATCACTGTCACCTGATAACCCTCTCCCCTGGTAAGAACTACGGGATTAGCCAGTATTTATACTATCTCAGGGATATATATGCACACACACACACACACACACACACACACACACAATACACCACACACACACACACACACAACACACACACACAACACACACACACACACACACACACACACCACACCACACACACACAAAACTATATATATATATATATATATATATATTAGATAATCACTATATATAACACATGTACACACACAACACAACACACACACACACACACACCACACCACACATATATACATACATAACATACATACATACACACACACACACATATATATATATATATATATATCATATATAAATATATATAATATATATATATATATCATATATATATACATATATATATATATATACACACACAAATATACATGTATACAAACACACACACACACACACACACACACACACACATATATATAAACACATGTACACACACACACACACACACACACACACACACACACACACACCACACACACATATATACATACATATATATATATATATATATATATATATATATATATATATATATATATATATATATATATATGTCATGAATAGGTCATGAATATCATGGATATCCCAGTCCAGCTTGAAAGTCCACCAGAACCCATTTTCTTCCATTACTGTTAGTTATTTGTAGTCAAGTGCTTTTTTTTTTCTAAATTCCTAAACTTCTGCCTGTAATGATCTGCAGTTAATTGATAACTCTGTAGCACAGCATTTGTAACTTGTACATATACACTTTGTTGTGAAGCAGTAAGACTGAGATAAGTGGAGCGCCCTTTTCCTGTAATTACCCCTTTATGTGCGGGTGTCACAGCGTCTGTGACGGAGCTTTCCGTACACCTCGTGGGGACAAACTAAAACGAATGTAGGAAAACGAATGACAAGCATAACACTGTAAACAGTGGGATAATATGTTTTTGAGCAAAATAAAAGTGGAATGTCAGTGTTTCCAGTGTTCTGAAAGCGGAATGTCAGTGTTTCCAGTGTTCTGAAAGCGGAATTTCAGTGTTTCCAGTACTAATAAAGCGGAATGTCAGTGTTTCCAGTGCTAAGAAAGCGGATTGTCAGTGTTTCCCGTACTAAGAAAGGGGAATGCCAGTGTTTCCCGTATTAAGAAAGCGAATGTCAGTGTTTCCCGTACGAAAGCGGAATGTCATGTTCCCGTATAGAAAGCGGAATGTCAAGGATGTTTTACATCCGGCTACGAC
>NW_023641512.1:0-17500 GCF_015228065.2 Penaeus monodon
TCGCACTTCCAGAGATTCTTTCCTTGACCCCAGATCTGACAGTGGATGTCATGTCGCTGTCAAATACCCAGCAACAGGAAATGAACCTGTCTGGTGTAGAGTATGGGCTTAATCCGGAAGACTTCATGTCTCTGATCAGCCGTGACCTGCAGGAGGCAGAGGAACTTAGGGTAGCAAAAGAACATGAAGATGAGAAGGCCATGTATTCGGTAAGTGGACTTTTTGTACACAGATTGCAAACTATAAAGAGATTTAGTTAATGTACTTTATTTTATTTTTATCTATTTATATGTACTCATTACTTGTTTATCTTTCAATACTGACTGTATAAATTTAGTCATTTTGCATTGTTTAATGAGTGATAGGAACATATAGAATGTTTAATGAGTGATAGGAACAATAATAGTCATAGTAATATTGATACTGGTGGTAGTAATGATGTTGATGGCAGTATTGATATTGATAGCAATATTGATATTGACTAGTAATATTGATATTGATAGTAATATTGATATTGATTGTAATATTGATGTTGATAGTAATATTGGTATGATTGTAATATTGCATTGAGTGTAATATTAATATTAATAGTAATATTGTGTGAGTGAGAGTGAGTGAGTGAGTGAGTGAGTGGTGAGTGAGTGAGTGAGTGAGTGAGTGAGTGAGTGAGTGAGTGAGTGAGTGAGTGAGTGAGTATCTGTCTGTCTGTCTGTCTGTCTGTCTGTCTGTCTGTCTGTCTGTCTGTCTGTCTGTCTGTCTGTGAGTGTGAGTGTCTGTCTGTCTCTTGTCTGTCTCTCTGTCTGTCTCTGTCTGTCTGTCTGTCTCGGTGTGTCTGTCTGTCTTGCATAGGAGCATGTATGTTTGTATTTGTTATCGTCCCTAGAGCAAGATTTGTAGAGTTTTTGAATATTGCTTTTTCTTATCTTATTGTAGACCTGTCAGTGAGAACCCCTGTTTTATAAAATGTTTTATTACCATTGGGATATTTAGCGCTAACCAACATTATGGATGATAGGTTATGTATACATATTATATGGGGCCTGGCAAAGTAGCCCAAACCGCTATACATATTTCCACAAAATCAAACCATAAGAAAATTTATATTCAAGAGGATTTCCATATGAAAATGCTTTCAGCTTATAGGAAGTGGCTTTGACTGATAAGCTAGTGCTACTGTGGTGGGAGCAAGTTTTTCTAGGAACTCTTCGATATAGTTGATTGTATGGGCCTTAGTTGTGTACATAATGATTATGAAAGGTGACATAACCACTGGAAAAAAATCGTAGTTTCAGCTAGTAGCAAACCACCCGCCAATAAAGAAAGAAGAAAGCATGAATAAGTATTTAGATACATGCAATATGTAGGCAAAACCTAACCAATACATTGAAAATTATAAATGATTACTGTTGGCCAATTCACACAAGAGTCGGCAAAGGCCAGCAAACTTTTAACACCATATGTGGTAATATAAAGCTTGTAATACCATATTGAACCAAATCTTGCCAGAAATATATGTGGTGAAGTTTGGTTGGCTATTGCCAGGCGTGCAGAAAATACGTAAGAACCAAAGACAGCAGTTACTCTTTGTCTGTTAGTAACTACAGATACATCATTGTTTACCTTCAGTAGAAATTGACAATTTTTATATATTTTTGCAGTTTGCAGGAAGCTCATTAACGATTCATGGTTTGAGGAACCTAACCAGTATCTGTATAAAATGTTGCTTTATCTTCTTACAATACAGGGCAGGAAAGGGTCCTCGTAAGGAAAGGGCGTGCCTGAAAAAGAAACATTATGGATAGGAAATCAGTCCACCAAGGTTAGTAGTTGCAGGTTTTGTTGTTATTTTTAGTTTTTTCTGAATTAGTTCTGCCAATATGATTGGTGGATGTTACTTACAAGTCTAGTTCATTCCTGACACTCAGGTAATGCCAAAACTCTTCTGTGAAATATTATTATGATAATGAAAATTAGCTTACTGGAAGGAGTTTTTGATACTGGGTGTTGGTCCTTTCATTACAGTTATGCTGCCCGAGCGAGCCCCTACTATGCCCGTACCGGCGTTACTCCTCTCGTTCAAAAATCCCGATCGGCCACACCGCCAGCTGCTGGCACCATAAAAGTCATCACCAGCTTTGGGGGGATTCAGAAGGGGCAGGCTCAGAGGGACGAGGGGGTCACTGGTGTTATCATTCTGCCCAAGGCGAGAGCGGTCAAGCGGGGACCGCAGAAAGAAACCGTGGATCAAAAGGTACTCGGGAGAGTGGGGCATCCGGCATCATGCAGGCGGCGCAGGGTAGCGGGCGGTCAGCCATCATGCAGCATCACCAGCCACTCCTCCTCCACTTCCTCATCAAGAAAACGGCGCCACTCACCTCGCAGCCGCGTCGGCTAACTCCTCACCCGGTGGCTAAAAACAACCCTGGCGTGCGCCCCCCCTTCTTTTGTCCTCTTCAGCCATGTGTCCTGACATAGGGTCCTGTCCGGCTGTAATTTCTTGGTCGACATATCTTACTCTGCCAAGTGCTATTTGGCTGAGGCTGCATGGGAAAATATTGAGTCACTTTAAAAGCTGTGGTAAAAAATAAAAAAAAAAAAAAAAAAGTATTATACACACTCAAGCCCCTTAAAGAGGTTTCGAACCTTTGAAAGGGCAACCTAAGTCACTAAACCGGCAAACAGAGCTCCATTTGTATCCAAGGTTGCAATGATAGCAAAACGGGTTGGTTGTTGGGGCACTGGATCAGGAAACCATATTTTAGTCAGAAAAAATAGAAGTTTCACCAAAGGGTTCGTAAAACTGAGTGACAGAGCTTGGTCAAATGAGAACGGGAAACAGATCTTGAATTAGTGCTCAGAATCTGCACCATCTATGTGCGTAAGAGAGTGGGGGCAATGATACAGGACAGCATTTTTATGTGGTTATGTGAAAGTCAGATTATGTTTTATTTTGCTATTTTATTTATTTTGTCACAGGAGAGGCATGATAGATTCCAAAGTAAACAAATAATTATTATTTGTTGTCTTGATGTGGTTGGGGAAAAATACGGAGGTGTAGTCTGGAAGGATAACAGTGCATGCTAAAAGCCAAAATATTGTAGTAGGAATATAAAACTGAGAGTTTGACTATAATGTACTTTTTTCATTTTATAACTTTATTTTAGTCTTCAGTTATCAGTTATTACCCTCGATGCTGAGAGGGCATGTGTGCATGCGTTCCACTGTGATGTTAGTTTATTTGTGGTGCACATAGATTGTTTCTTCAAGTGTCTAATCCACAAAGCGAGTCGGATTACTCAGCAACCTGATCTTGAGCTTATCTACCCACTGGCTGACTTATGTAAGTGAAAGCTTAGTGATTTTAATGGCTATTATTATGTTAATAACATTGTGTTATGTTAATATTAATTAATAATAAAAATGGTTAGTAAGGATACCCGATGATAGTATGGAAATGAAAACTTCTTTCGAAAATCAAGGAATGGGTAACACAGAGAAGCCCATCAAGGTCTAGTAATTGATCCTTTAGTGGACTAAGCACGGTAAACCTCATCTGTATGTAAACAAAATGACAAAAAACTGCCAGTGGACAGTGCATGTATCTGGCACCAATGGGAATAAAAACAAAATCTTGTTAAAGAATTCAATGTTCGTTCTGTCATGTGTTTCTCCCACGTGTAAAAACACACATACCTTCCATTGTGTATACCTTTGTATACAAATTAGTTTGGATCTTCAAGAGCCTTCAAGTTTAAAAAAAATGAAACTTGGGTATCACAGGAAGCACCACTTTCCTGTAGCTGTCAGTTACCTCCTAAGCTTTAAAATTCACAAAATCTAATTCACCCATCTGCAATGGAACAGGTCACGATCTCGGAGAGCCTCCTGCAACCAGTCAAGGCGACGCCACAGGTCCGACACTCTTCAAGTTTGCTCTCTGTCATGCAAGTCAAGGTATTTTTTTTTTTTTTTTTTTTTTTTTTTTTATCGCACAACGATAAGGACCAGGCACACGCGCTCAGACAGTCGGTCGAGGTCAAGGTCATAGATCAAAGAGCTAGGTGAGTGCAAGATTTCTGTTGCAGATTTGTTTGATTTCCTTGAACCCATTAATGATGTTTGACTAAACACGAAAGTTAAATGCATTGGAAATACCAGTTTTTATTAAATAAAATTTACCGATAGAATAGTTTCTAAAATCATCATTGCCAATTTTATAATCTAATTAGCAATTAATAGTATATATTATGGTGATGGTGGTATTTTTGTTAGTATAATGTGTAATTGTCTGCATGAAGGCATTCAAGTTGGAGGAAAAATCGGTCTTTCACATAAAACGCTCATATAGCAGTTCAAAGTCCCGTTCCAGTCACAAGAGTATGTGTTCAACCAAGTCCATCTCCTCCTCCTCCAAAGTAAGGTTGAATATAAATTTTAAGAATTTTCTCTTGCATGATATGTCTAGCTATGTCTATATTCTAAACCTGTTGCGATAGATGTTTAAGAATTATATTCCATACAGGGAAACTGAAGACACTGTACTGTTGCACCAGTTCAAAAGGCAGTACTTGGGGGTTCTCCCTCCCCTCCACCAAAGATGCCTACTCCCCTCGCCGCCGTTATATGGCGTAGGGCCAGGACAGTGGATCGGGAATCCCCCTCAGAGTCTGAGTCAGAGGACATTTCAAGGAGCAGCAACAATTACAGCACAGTTGGCAGATCCATTCTTCAGTGAAAAATAACAGTTTGTAAGTCTTGAAAGATGAGGTTTCAAAATGAATAAGAGGTCAGTGGATGCATGTGAATGTTGATGAAGCACATTCTTGCATGATTTATGGGATTCATATTTCAGTTCTTATATTGATCACATATTTCTCTTCCAGGGTGGCCCTCTACATCTGGGGTAATGGGTCCTCTGCCGCCAAAGTCAGTAAGAAATCTGTTATTGTTGTATTATGTTACCTTGTAGTCACTCACACCTTCATGTCTTGCCACACATTCTATAACTTTTACTCATCCTTTGGCTTTGTGTTTCTATGGTCATGCCTTTACAGTGCCATTTATATATTTATCCAAGTAAAAGTGATATATATGTAAATATAATTTTGTGTATATATATTTGTGTCAGTATCCTCATGCGGTGAAATCAGAATTCATAGGTACCACACCAATAGTTTAAGTTAATGCTTTTTCGGTTCCAGGGACATAATCATTAGCCCATCAGCTTTATTTTCCTTTACATTAAAAGCTCCTTGTTATTATGATGAGAATATATGAGATGAAGTTTGTTTTGTTTATTTAATAAATATTCATATGCTGAAAAAACCACAGACCTAGTAAAATGGCTAAACTCAACATGAACTCTAGAAGTATTATTTGTACACACTCTAATGATTCAAAATTTTGTGTAAAAGTTTGTTTTTAAGTCGAGTCCATTATTTTTTGGAATAGTAAGGAGGCATATTCATTAGGACAAAAAACAAAATTGCAAAAAATATAATGCCTTGTAATTATATTGCCACATTCCTAGTTTATACCATTTTTTAATTTACAATAAATAATTTTAGTTTTGGGGTCTTAGTGCGTATATGTTTGTGTTCCATTTTTATTTTCAAAACTTTATTTCATTAATTGTTTGTTTCTCAGATATTTAAAAAAATGATAGTGTTTCTCCAATGATAGCTTCTGTCAAATTAATGCCTCAAGAGACAATTTCTTGTTTGTTTTAAGAAGGAGAGTTAAAAGAAATGTGGGGCACATCTACCAAAAGTAACGTTAATGCTAGCATTTGAAACCGTCACGGATCCTTGAAAAAATAGAAAAGCCATAAGCACAACTGGGCACTTGGAAAAAATAGATAGGTTTAGGTGTTAAAAATGTAAAATTTGTATATATTCGTATAGTAGACTGTAAATTGTGGTTGAATAAAACACATAGACTTGTCTAAAGCTATGTACTTTGAGATATAGTAAATACAATGATTTTTTTGGTTTTGGTTCTCCAAAATTAGAAAAATTATGTGAAAATGGTGTCATATCAGTAGCTAAGAAGCTTTGTATACTTTCTTTACTAGTGTCAGAGTTGAGATGAAGTGTGATAAATGTCAAAAGGACTTTTGATGAAATACTAATTTACATATGAAATGTCTAAAACATTTACAAGATGAAACAGTGGCACTGCTTCTTTAAGAAGCAAATGTATATTTCCATTGAATGCAGAAAACAAGTATTGACAGTTTCACATAATAATGCCCTAAACAAGATCAAAACCCAAAAGGCCCACACTAACAGTTATATGTGTTTTCATTGTAAAGGTTTTTGTCAACCTTTTGTGATTTTCAAAATGTTATTTTTTAGTTTTTACTTTGTGCTTTTCACAAATTGTATTATAAATTACCACTTAGTTCTCAATTCTAAGTTAATTTTTTTTAAGGTGGGGGCAAAATTGACACCACAAGAGAGACTGAAAAAGAAAAGGCAAAAGCTATCTTAAAGAAGCAGTGTGAGTACACAGGTTCCAGTGCCATATGCTTTTACTGCGTCCATTTGACGTATAATGGAAAGCTCACAAAGCAGTATGTTTATAAACTTGAATTCATTAGGTTTAGTTTTCTTTTGAAAAATTATTGTTATTCCATTTATATATTCAATGAAGTTTTGATGTGAAAAATTGAATACTGTGACACATTACTCATTATGAAGTTGAGTGAAGAAATACAGGTTTGAGAGAGAACAAGAAATTTGACTTGAGAGACTGCAAACCAGTAACTTCTTTGGTTGGAAAAGAGTTACATTATTTTCTTCAGCATAGTATTTGTATCTCTTGCAAACTATTTTGTTGTTTAA
The DNA here is from genome assembly GCF_015228065.2 of Penaeus monodon. NCBI lineage: Eukaryota > Metazoa > Arthropoda > Malacostraca > Decapoda > Penaeidae > Penaeus > Penaeus monodon. Next base: position 6,846 of record NW_023641512.1, read on the forward strand.
CTGGTTGATAAAAGACAAGTTTATTGTGAGATCAAGAATCAGATAACAAACAGTAGTGCAGAATGTAATGATTATTTAGACTTGGTAGGATTTCACACAATTTTAGGTATGACATGATCAGATGTAATAATACCTTGGTTGAACATGTCAAGGCGGATAAGCGGATAGAGCGAGAACGAGGCAGAGAAAGCTGAGCAGGAACGTCTAAGACAGGAAGAGGAAACTTCGAGGAAATGGCTATTAGATTGAGCACGGCAGTCAGTTCTTTCGGGTTTGTGTATTGTTTGTATATAAGTAGGTTGTGCAAATTATAAGATATTATAATATATATATATATATTATATATATATATATATATATTCTCTATATATCTATATTATATTATATATAGTATATATATATATATATATATAGATATATACATATTATATCTATATATATATATTATATATATCTATATATATATTATATATCTATATATTATCTATATATATAATAACTTGCACAACCTACATTAATACAAACACTAAAACAACCATGAAAGAACTGACCTCCGTCCAATCTAATAGCCATTCTCGAGTCTTTCCTGTATAGACTTCCTGCCTCAGCTTTCTCTGCTCGTTTTTCTCGCTCTATCCGCTATCGCCTTGACTGTTAACCAAGGTATTATTACAATCATGATCCATGGCTAATACCTAAAATGTGTGAAAGTCCTTACCAAGTCTAAATAATCATTACATTCTCATATGTGTCGTATCTGATTCTTGATCTCAACAATAAACTTGTCTTATCAACCCATTAAACACCAAAAATATTTGCAAGAGATACCAAATACTATGCTGAAAAGAAAATATGTACTCTTTTCCAACACAAAGAAGTTACCTGTGCAGTCTTCAAGTTCAAATTCTGTCTCTCTCAAACCTGTATCTTCACATCACCGTCATAAGAGGTATATGTGTCACAGTATTCATATTTTTCACAGCAAAACTTCTATTGATAATAAAGTAATAACCAATAATTTCAAAAGAAAACTAAAACCTAAAATGAATTCAAGTTATAACCATAACTGCTTTTGTGAGCTTCCATTATAGTCAACATGACCAGTAAAAAGCATATGGCACTGGAACTGTGTAATCACCAATGCTTCTTTAAGAGAGCTTGATTTTCTTTTTCAGTCTATCTTGTGGTGTCAATTTGGCCCCACCTTTTGAAAAAAAAATTTAACTAGAAATGAGAAAAAAGTGGTAATTTATACATACAAATTTGTGAAAAAGCACAAAGATAAAAAACTAAAAAAATAACATTGAAAAATCAAAAAATAGGTGAAAAAAGTTAAAATGAAACACATATAAAATGTAGTGTGGGGCCTTGGGGTTTGATCTCTGTATGGTTAATGGCATTATTATGTGCAACTTCCAATACTTTGTTCCTTTCTGCATTGCAATGGAAATATAAGATTTGCTTCTTAAAGACAAGAAGTGCCACTGTTATCTGTGTAAATGTTTAGACATTCATATGGTATAAATTAGTATTTCATCAAATTGTCTTTTGCATTTTCAACTTCATCGTAAACTCTGACATAGTAAAAATAGTATACAAGCTTATTATCTACTGTATATGACAAACCATTTTCAACAATAATTTCTAATTTTGGAGAAACCAACCAAAAAAATCATGGTATTTACATATCTCAAAGGACAAGGCTTTAGACAAGTCTAATGTTTTATCAACCACAATTTAACAGTTACTATACGAATATATACAAATTTTAAATTTATACAACCTAAACATATTATTTTCAAGCTGGCCCAGTTTGTGATTTGCTTCATTTCAAGGACGACTGTATTCAAGATGCTAGCATTAACTTTACTTTCGTAGATGTGCCCCACATTTCTTTTTTAACTCTCTTCTGAAACAAACAAGAAAATTGTCTCTTGAAGATTAATTTGACAGAAAGCTATCATGGAGAAACACTATCAATTTTTAAATATTCTGAGAAAATACAAACAATTAATGAAATAAAAAGTTTTTGAAATAAAAAAATGGAACACAAAACAATATACCCACTAAAGACCCCAAAACAAAAGTATTTATTGTATCTAAAAAATGGTATATAAACTATGAAGTGTGGGCGCCCCCAAAAATTTTTAAAAACTAATTACAAGCATTAATTTTTTTGCACAAATTTTGTTTTTGCCTAATGAATATGCCTCCATTACTATTCCAAAAAATAAGGACTTCGACTTAAAAACAAACTTTACACAAAATTTTGAAATCATGAGAGTGGTACAAATAAGACTTTAGAGTTCATGTTGAAGTTTTAGCCATTTATAGGTCTGTGGTTTTCAGGCATAGATATTTCTTAAAAATAAAAAACAAAAAAAGAAAAAAAAAAACAAAAAAAAAAAAAAAAAAAAAAACAAAAAACAAAAAACAAAAACTTCATATACATATGATTCACATAATAACAAGGGAGGTGTAATGATAAGGGAAATTAAAGCTGATGCAATGATTAGTCCCTGGGGGAACAGAAAAAGCATCTACTTAAAATATTAGGTGTGTAACTATGATTCGAATTTCACCGCATGAGGAGACTGACACAAACTAATCTACACATAAATATATATGATATACATATATATCACTTTTACGTTGGATAAATGATAAATGGCACCTTGTAGGAGGCTGACCATAGAAACACAGAATCAAAAGGGATGAGTAAAATTATAGAATGTGTGGCAAGACATAGAAGGTGTTGAGTGACTACAAAGGTACATATAACAACAATAAACAAGATCTTATGACTTTTCTGGCGGCAGAGGACACCATTTACCCACAGATGTAGAGGGCACCTGGAAGAGAAATATTGAATTCAATAAAACTGAAATAATGAATCCCATAAATCATGCAAGACTGTGCTCATAAACATTCACAGCATCACTACATCTATTCATTTGAAAACACTTCATCTTTCAAGAACTACAAACTGTTATTTTCATGAAAGATAGGAGCTGCCAACTGGCTGTTTGTTCTGCTACTGAAATGTTCCTCTGACTCCAGACTCTGAGGAGATTCAGGAGCACTGTCCTGGCCCCTACGCCCATAGTAACGGCGGCGAGGGGAGAAAGGCATCTTGTGGGAGGCGGAGGGAGAAACCCCCCCCAAGTACTGCCTTTTGAACTGGTTGCAACAGGTACAGTGGATTCAGGTTACTGTAATGGGATATAATATCTTAAACAATCTATCTCCAAAACAGGTTTAGATATAGACATAGATAGACATCATGATAGAGGAAAATTCTTTACATTTTATATCAAAACACCTTACTTTGGAGGAGGAGGAGATGGGACTTGCGTTTACACATACTCTTTGACCTGGAACGGGACTTTGACCTGCTATATGAGTCGTTTATGTGAAGACCATTTTTCTCCAACTTTGATGGCCTGTCAGCAGAAAATACACATTATACTACAAAAATACAACCATCACCATAAATATATACTATTAATGCTAATAGATATAAAATTGACAATGATGATTTAGAAAATATTCTATCGGAAATTCTATTTATAAAAAACTGGTATATTTCCAATGTCATTAACTTTCAGTGTTAGTCCAAACATCATTAAATGCTGGTTCACGGGATAATCAAACAAATCTGCAACAGAAAATCTTGCATCACTATCTCTTGATCTTGAACCTTACCTCGACGGACTGTCTGAGCGCGTGTGCCTGGTCCTTTTCTTGTGCGAGACCTGACTTGAATGACGAGGAGCCGAGAACTTGAGTGGCGAGGACCTGTGGCGTCGCCTTGACTGGTCGCAGGAGCTTCCCCGCCGAGATCGTGACCTAGTTGCAATGCAGATCGGTTGCATTAGATTTGTGAATTTAAAAGCTTTAGAGAGGTAAATGGACAGCTAACAGGAAAAGTGGTGCTTCGTAAGATACCAAGTTCATTTTTAACTTTGAAGGCTCCTTGAAGATACAACTAATAGTGTCATACAAAGGTATACAATGGGAAGGTATGTGTGTTTTTACAAGTGGAGAAAACACAATGAAACAGTAACCATATGAATTCTTACAAGATTTTGTTTTATCCCATTGGGCCAGATACATTGCACTGTCCACTGCAGTTTTCTTGTCAATTTTGTTTACATACAGATGAGGTTACAAGTGCTTAGTCACCAAGAGTCAATTACTAGACCTTGATGGCTCTTCATCCTGTTTACCCAGTTCCTTGAATATTTCGGAAGAAGTTTTCATTTCCAATACTATCATTATCATTATAACAATTTTAGTATTATTAATATTAAACATTACACAATGTTATTAACAATAATAATAGCATTAAAATCATCTAAGGCTTTCCACTTACAATAAGTCAAGCCAGTGAGTAGATAAGCAGATCAGGTAGGCCTGAGATAATCGATTCTTTGTGATTGAGACACTGAAGAAACATCTATGTGGCAACCACAATAGAACTAAAATCAAATGGAAGGGCATGCACACCATGCCATTTAAGCATCGAATGGGGTAATAAACGATAACTAGAAAGACTAAAATAAGTTTATAAAATGAAAAAGTACATTATTAGTCAAACTCTCAGTTATATTCCTATAAATATTCTTTTAGAAGGACACTGTTTATCCTTCCAGACTACACTCCTATTTTCCCCACCACATCCAAGCACATAAGAATTATTGTGTTTTACTTTGGAAGCTATCAGCCTCTACCTATGGACAAAATAAATAAAATACCAATAATAAAAACCAACAATACTGAATTTTCACATAACACACATAAAAGGCTGTCTGTATGCAATGCCCCCACTCTACGTACCACTAATAAGATGTGCAGATTTCTGAGCTAATTCAAGATCTGTTTTCCGTTTCTCATTTGCCAAGCTCTGTTCACTCAAGTTTACGAAAACCCTTTGTGAAACTTATCTTTTTCTGCATCTAAAAAATATGGGTTTCTGATCAGTGCCCCAACAACCAAACCCGTTGCTATCATTGCAAAACCTGGTATACACATGGAGCTCGGTTAGCCGGTTTAGTGACTTAGGTTGCCTTTCAAGTTCGAAACCTCTTTAAGGGGCTTGAGTGTGTATATCTTTTTTTTTTTTTTTTTTTTTTTACCACAGCTTTAAACGGCTCAATAAAGTTTCCCAGCAGCCTCAGCCAAAGAGCACTTGGCAGAGTAAAGATATGTCGACCAAGAATTCAGGCCGGCAGGACCTATGTCAGGACACATGGCTGAAGAGACAAAAGAAGGGAGGGGCCACGGCAGGGTGTTTTAGCCACCGGGTGGGGAGTTACGACCAGGCTGCGAGGTGAGTGGCGCCGTTTCTTGAGGAGGAGCGAGGAGGAGGAGGGCTGCGTGCTGGCTGCATGATGGCTGCCCCACGCTCCCTAGCGCACGCCTGCATATGGCCGATGCCCCACTCTCCCGAGACTTTGATCCCAGGGTTCTTTCGCGGTCCGGCTTGACCGCTCTCCCTTGGGCAGACGATAACACCAGTGACCCCCCTTCGTCATCTGAGCCTGCCCCTTCTGAATCCCCCCCAAAAGCTGGGATGAACTTTATGGCTGCCAAGCAGCTGGGGTGTGGCCGTATCGGGATTTGAACGAGAGGAGGAACGGCCTGTACGGGCATAGGTAGGGCGCGCTCGGGCAGCCATAACTGTTATGAAAGAGACAACACCAGTATCAAAAAACTCTTCAGAAGTAATTTTCATTATCATTAATTATATTTCACAGAAGATTTGATTTACCTGAGTGTCAGAAAAATGAAATCTAGACGTGTAAGGTAAAACACCACCAATCATATTGGCAGAACCTAATTCAGAAAAAAAACTAAAAATAACAACAAAACCTGCAAAATACTAACCTTGGTAGGACTGAATTTCCTAATTCCATATGTTTCTTTTTCAGGGCACGCCTTTTCTACGAGATTTCTGCCTGTATTGTAATGATAAAGCAAAACTTATACAAGATACTGTTAGGTTCATCAAACCATGAAAATCTTAAATGAGCTACCATGCAAACTGCCCAAAAATATATAAAAAGTGTCAATTCCTAATGAGGTAAACAATGAGTATCTGTAGTTACTAACAGACAAAAGGAATGCTGTTCTTTTGTCTTACCGTATTTTCTGCCACCCTGGCAATAGCAACAAACTCTCATACACATATATTCTGGCAAGATTGGTTCCATATGGGTATTTACAAGCTTTATAATTACCAACATATGCGTGTTAAAGTTTGCTGGCCTTGCCGGCAACTATTGGGTGATATGGGCCAAGTAATCATTTAAATATATTTCAAGTGTATTGGTTAGGTTTACCTAAATATTGCATGTATATAAATTACTATCATGCTTTCTTTCTTCGTTTTTGGAGGGTGAGTTGCTACTAGCGGAACTACGATTTTCAGGTGTTATGTCACCCTTTCCATAAGCTGTGAGTTAAACAAGTAAGGCCATAAGCAATCAACTATAGCCAGAGTCTAGAAAAACATGGCTCCACCACAAGTAAGCACTAGCTATCAGACAAAGCCAACGTGCTATAAGCTGAAAGCATTTTCATATGGAAATCCTCTTGATATAATTTTCTTATGGTTTGATTTTGTGGAAAATATGTATAGCGGTTGCTACTTAGCCAGGCCCATATGTAATATGTATACAATAACTATCATCCATAATGTGGTTAGACGCTAAATATCCCAATGGGAATAAAACAATGTTATAAAAACAGGGTTCTCACTGACAGGTCTACAAATAAGAAAAAGCAATATTCAAAACTTACAAATCTTGCTCTAGGACGATAACAATACAAACATACATGCTCCTATGCAAGAACAGACAGCACACACCGAGACGGACAGACAGACAGACAGGACAGACAGACACAGACAGACCACACTCACAGACAGACAGCAGGACAGACAGGACCAGACAGACAAGACAGACAGACAGACAGACAGACAGACAGAAGATACTCACTCACTCACTCAATCACTCACTCACTCCACTCACTCACGCACCACTCACTCCCTCACTCACTTCCACTCACTCACTCACTCACTCAATCACTCTCACTCAAACAAATATTATATTAATATTAATATTCACTCAATGCCAATCTTACAATCCAATACCAATATTTAACTGATCAACATCAATATTACTATCAATATCAATATTACTATCAATATCCATATTGCTATCAAAACAATATTGCTAGCAATATCAATATACTACGAAAATCAATTATTAATATCAAATACAATATTACAATCAATATCAAATATTACTATCAATATCAATATTACTAGTCAATATCAATATTGCTATCAATATCAATACTGCCATCAACATCATTACTACCACCGATCAATATTACTATGACTATTATTGTTCCTAAAACCATAAACATTCTATTAATACACATGTAGAAGAATACTCCAATGCATAAATTGACTAAATTATACAGTCAGTATGGAAAGATGAAACAAGTAATGAGTACATATAAATAGAAAAATAAATAAAGTACATTAACTAAATCTGCTTTATAGTTTGCAATCGTGTACAAAAAGTCCACTTACCGTAATACATGGGCAGTCTCATATTCTGTTCTTTTGCTACCCTAAGTTCCTCTGGCTCCTGCAGGTCACGGCTGATCAGAGGACATGAAGTCTTCCAGGATTAAGCCCATACGTCTACACCAGACAGGTTATTTCCTGTGGCTGGGTATTGACAGCGAATGACATCACTGTCAGATACTGTGGGGCAGCAGGGGAGAAGAATTCATCTGAATGTTAGAATGTTGCTTGTAAAATACTATACAAGTTTGCAATTACAATTCTAGAGAAAAAAATATACTACATTGCAAACTATGTTTAGTATTACTTTACTCTAGAATCTATTATACTGGCAGTATTTCTGGTTTAATACAGATCAATGTCCCCTATATTTATACGGAAATTATTATATTTCCATTATATGTGGTCCTTAACTAACACGAGTGGGAAAAAAAATAGTGCAATGCTATTGTGCTATTAACAAGCTCTAAAAACTGCTTGTTTATGACCATTAATTTTACTAAGGGCCAAGGGGAATTATCCTGCAGTTTATAACAAGAAGGTAATTAAGTCTATGTGCTGCAGTGAAAATTGTATTCTCTCATCCACTTGGGTGAGCTAACCGTGTGGAGCTCCCGGGCTGTTAGGACATTGTCTAATAAGCCACTACAGGTTCTTCGGTAATGTATGATTAGAACATATAGTACAAATACACTGGAGGTCCAGTCGGATGCAAGCCCCCATGGGTAGGGGGTAGTATACTATAATATTTATAAAAAGTAGGGGGTCCAGGGGTTGAACCCCCCTGACTAGGAGCTTAAGTGGGCTTATGGTGGTGTTTATTCTGTATATATTACTGAAGGATGTCTTTAGACTTTTGAAAGCTGGAATTTCTAGCTATAGGACTTTTGATTAATTGGTTCCATCTGGCAATTGAAGTGTTTTTTTTTGTGTTGTTTTATGATTTTTTTTTCTACAAATATTCTAAATTGCTATACACTAGAAACATTACCTACAATTCTCATAGAATAATAAATGTTAACTCAAAAATAGAATTACCATGGCTCCTAATTAACTCACACATAACAGGATTGTAGCATGATCCCCACAGTAAATATAGGCAGCAGAACCTGTTAATTCAAATGGAAGTATTTTACTAAGATAACCGTAAAGAGAGAAGGAATATTCGTACCAAGATCAAGTCACTGTCACTGTCCTCCTCACTCCCTCAGCAATGCTTCCTCTGCATCTGCCATTTGCAGATCTAATTGGTGGAGCCTGGCCTCTCTTCTTTCCTACTGCTCAGCACCTCTGTGTAAGTGAAGCAATAGACTGCCTTTTTGGGGGCTAATGCTTTATTCTCTTCCTCATTGATTGTTTTGACAATTCGGACCAAACACTGTTCCTCCAGGCGAATCTGGTGCAAGAAAGACTTCTCTTCTCGGACTGTTGGAGGAAAAAAAATCAACATTAAGTTTGTGTGCAACACCTCAAGGATGAATTTAATGGCAAAAATCAATCAAGACTGTAACTAACTGAGAACAAAAGATTGAAGCAACACAAATCACTCACTGGCCAAAAGAAGTCATTTTGAATGCAGAATGCGTAGACTAACGCTCATAGGTTTGCCTGTCTTTTTCCCAGTCCTCCCTGGGGTGAGCTTTTGGGGATCCTGTGACAATGCAGGTAAAGGTGTCCAAAGGCTCGACATCGAAGCGATCAATCATGGAGTCAGAGTTCTCCTCTCCATGGCATCCTAAAATGTAAAGTTCAAGTTTAGTTTCTTATACAAGAATATTTTTTTCCTTCTAGTTTTATCTCAAATGTGGGATTTGTAGTCATAATATTCAAATATCTGAACATATTGTACACTCTAAAGTATTACGCTCTACCTACAAAATGCTATGTCGGATTACTAATATCAATGTACAATAATACTTAAGCATAACCGATATCATTACTTTGTAAGTATGCTTACCAAAATCATCATATTCTCATTACATCAAGCAATGAACAATGAACCAGTGATTATTATGCTCTATGCAAATCAGGAGCAATAAAACCCTATAAAGAGTCAACCACATGCTCCCAGGCGCTTTCTGCTGCATTGCAATGCAGGGTCTAGGTGGATTTTTGGCCAGGTCGGCCATGGATCTGGATGAACTGAGTGGGATCTGGTTTCCTGTTATATGGTGGATGAGAACAGATAATCTTAGTGCCATTTCCTCAGTAACAAATTGTCATAATCAAGAATACTCCAGTAATAATTCTCGCTTCATTTTTAATCCCTTTTAAACAAGAGAAGAGAAAAATGTTCAGATAAAATTTAGCATAAAGGCTGTACTGACAGAACCACTGACATTACAATACAATTTACAGTAATAGAGAAAGGATGAAAAACAAGAAAAAAGGTAAAAGAAAAGTTTACGTGAAGTTTGTGTCGAGTTCTGTACCCCCCACCCCATCCCCCCCCACACACACACATAAAAAAATCTATAACGATGGTTACATGCCCCCAATCCCCAGCAAAAACTCACTGAACGCTACACTTAGATTTTATATATTCTCGTCTTCTCTCTGCTCGACGTTATAGTCCAACCAGCATCCCCCTGATCTTGCCGTTCCTCGCTTCCTCGCTCATGCCACATTGTGTCTCGCATTTAACTAGAAAAACAAGAAATAAAACCATCAGTCAAGAAATACATATATAAAAAACAAGATGAAAAATATCAGTAATCATCCAGAACATCACTGCAGCAAGAAATGCAAACTTCATGCTTCACCCTCTGGCACACACCAATAAGCTCCATTGTGTATAGTCAGGCTAAGCAGGAGTTGAGCTGGTTCCTTATTTGAACAAGGAACTGCCAGGAAGACAGTAAGCTCGATCTAGTAAGAAAAATGAAAGGTAGATCAAAAATTATCCTCATAGAGGAGTAAGCTACAAACATAATATATTCTAATGTATCCTGGATGAGCAGCTAAGTACATAATAGGACATTATAATAAAACGGGAGGTCTTTGACAAGAGTATCTTTATTCTAGATTAACCATTCTCAGCCAGGTGGATGTACAA
>NW_023641512.1:27500-30000 GCF_015228065.2 Penaeus monodon
TCCAATGAGATGAGCTTGATCTAGCCTTCAAAACAAAAGGTTTTACACAACAACAGGAACCACAGAGCCATGATAAGTGATCGAAATGATACCCCCCATATGACACATAGCATAATTATGGGCACTTAACATCTCCTTAGTGTAGTTCTATATCATTAACTATTTTTCTTCCTCTTTTTCTCCTTCTCTATCTCTATTCTTTTCTCTCTCTTGTGAATATTTCTGATGAACCTGCGTATATCTTTCTTTCTGTAAAACTCGCTTTCTCAGTTATAACCTTGAAATGGTATCATTTTTCTATGGCACTCAAATACATACCATAATGAGAATGAATGATTATACAGCACAGTACAGTCTTATTATACCTTTCTCACTTGTGACCGTGAAACCCCAAACTCTGTTCATGCACTTCATGTTGAGATTATTTATACAGGAAATTTCCTTTGTATTTCGTTGAAATGTAAGAGCATTCAGTGAGGACTGGTGAAAGTATTATTTACTGTACTGAGTAAAGAAGTTCATTGGAATTTAAATAGTGATGTAGCTTTTCGATTACGTCCAAAATGGATTTTGTAGTGAGGGTATTTTAAGTGTTTATTTCCATAAGGTAGCTATCAAGGTTTGTTAGGTTTGGAATGAGTGTGTAAATAATAGGATAGTCAAAAAGCATGTAGGTATGTTATGAAGCGAAAGAAATTGAGTAGTGTATTTATATAAAATTTTTAAGAGTGTTCCACCAATTTAAGATTTCAGGGAAAGTGTGAATGAGCCTACATGGATGCCAGATCTAATAATAAAGCCCTGCATAGTCATGTACATTTACGTTTTAGTAGATTTAAATAGTAAAAAACATTATTATATAGTTTATCTTAGGATAAAATGAGATATAATTGTGTGATACACATGAATCAGATGACAGATACTCTCAGGGAGAAATAATATTTGAATGAAATAATTTTAAGAATTGTCTTGAAATTAGAGAGTGAAAATTTATATTCATGCCTTTCTTGTCATTAGAAAGAAGATGTCTGCTCCAAGTCAAACCCAGGGAGTGCGGTCCTCCCCATGGGTCCTCCGCCAGCAGGCCTCGCTCTGCACCCAGCCTCCCCCAAGCCACATCCCCTGCTGTGGGTCCTCCTCAAGCACCCTCACCATGGGACCCCTCAGGCCCCTTAACCCATGGGGACCCCCAGTGATGTCTCCTGGACTAGTGCTCCCCCCAACCAACCAGCCTACAGGGGCACCTAACACATCAATGGCCTCCACAGGGTCCTAGTCCTTCACCACCCATACCTCAGGGGCCACAGGGAGCACCAGGGGGTGGCAGAAACCACCAGGTCCCTACACAAAACAAGTTATCAGCCACAGCCAAGCAGCCAGCAAGGGCCGCCATGTGGTCCTGGCTAACATCATCCCCCACAGGGCCACCCAGGGCCCTCCAACCATAAGGGTTTGCCCCCACCAACCTCAGGGGAGGCCCTAATTGGACCAAATCCCAGTGGGGGGAGCTTCCAGCCAGGCAAAAACTTGAATGCTCTCCAAAAGGCCATCAACACTATGGAGGACAAGGGGCTTCAGAATGACCCAGAATACACAGACCTGGTAACATGAGTGCCATAGTTAGGAAACATGGTCCTCCTCCACCTGGTAGCCTCTAGTAGGTCACTTCTTGGTGCACCCACAGACCACCAAGTGGACCAGCCTATGGCCTCCTGCGTGTGTGGGGGCTGAAGCGGCAAGGCCAGGCACTTCTAAACCACCTCAGATGCAAACCCAGCTCCGAGCCACAGATCATGGCTTATCGTTTCATTGCCAACGAAATCAGCCAGTCCCCAATCATATTACTTCCATGATCATGGGCGTCTGTCCAGACAGAGGACCCACTCGGCCTCCGGGCCTCCTGGACCCCCTGGCCCAACTGTAACTCAATATGCGCCCACCATCTGGACCACCAGTGTTCTCCAGCAGTCCCCCATCAGCTCCAACATCAGGACCACCAAGTGTCCACAGGACCACCTGTCCCCACAGGGTCCTCCAGGACCCCAAGCGCACAGGACTCCCTCATAGCATGCAGTACCCAAGACAGCAGGAAGAGTTTAATGAGTAATTCGGGGGGTTGCAAAATATGAAGGCAGTCATTAGTGTCTTTATAATCATGATCTAGAAATAAATTTTATCATAATAGGGATAATCATCAGAATCGTCAGATTGTTATTAACATGGTATTTGGTAGTCTCCAGGACCATAGCCATCAGTACGGCCACCATACAAGGCCACAGATCCCTCCCAGACCCCTCCACCTACCAAGTGTATGACAAGCCAGCCAGGGACCTGGGCCTATGCCTGGAAACACAAAGGCTCCACAGGTAATTATTTGATTCAAAGTATTTGTATATTATTTTTTTTTTTTTTTTCCTTCTTTATTTTATGCCTTTATTTATACAGCAGTCTTCTTTAAACATTTTGTATAATTATTTATATTATTATTTATTTATTTATT
>NW_023641512.1:37500-41410 GCF_015228065.2 Penaeus monodon
AATGAGTGGGGATGCAAGCACCAACAGCAGCAACCTTAGAGGTGTTTCTTGGCCTCCAACCCGGCTGGGAGGTGCTGCCTGAAGAGGACACAGAGTCATCTGATGAAGAGGAAGAGAAGGTGGAGAATGAAAGGGAGGAGAAAGAAGGAGGGAGAAAGGGCCACTAGGAATCTAGATAATATTTGGCAGATGGCAGTTGTGGTATACTTCCCAGTTTTCGTTCTTTGATGTTTTTCTTCTTATGCCTTACAGATTGCATTCCAAGTTAGTTTTATAACTTTAAGGATATTAATTTCAAATTAGGAAATATATTAAAGATTCCTTTGTTTGTATATATGCAAGAAATTGGTTTTGATGTGGAATATCTCAGTAAATCTCTATATATTATAACTGTGTCACTGATATATATTAGCTGTATAGTCTCATAAATAAATATTTTTTGCAGCAGAGAAAAGGAAGAGAAGGAGAAGGAGAAAGGGACCTGAAGGGGAAACTAAGCCAGATGTCAAGAAAATGGAGGGTGATGAATACAGGATGTCACAGGAGAAAAGAACTACTATTCCATTGCACATACCATCAAGGAAACAGTCAAAGAGCAAGCCACTATCATGGTCAATGGCAATCTCAAGGAATATCAAATCAAGGTGAGTACATGTTAACTTGAATGATGGATATAAACAGATTTAAAAGCTTAGTGGCTGTCAACGGAAAAATATTTTATGATTGCACTACTTTTATATATTGCTAAAGTGATTATGTGATTTCCAGGGTCTGGAGTGGCTAGTATCCTTGTACAACAAAACCTGAATGGTATTCTGGCTGACGAAATGGGTCTAGCAGACCATTCAGACCATTGGCCTTATCACGTACCTGATTGAAACCAAGAAAATAATGGGCCATACCTAATTTTTGTCCCTCTCTCCACCATCTCCATTGGCTCTTGAGTTTGACAAGTGGGCCCCAACTGTACAGGTGGGTGATACTGTGTGTTATATTTGTGATATTTCTCGAAAGAGGTAGATTTTGTTTTTTTTAAAGCGTTTGCATCAGGTGTTTTTAGATTGGAATGAAAAATACTCTACTACAGTTGAAAGGGGAAACTGTAGAAATTGTTACAAACATAATACAAAATTAAGACAGCTAAGTGCTAGTTAAGAAAATGTTTTTGAAAGATACCTTCGATCATGGTTGTTTAGTGGTACCCATTGACTTCGTTTTGCAGGTGGTTGTGTACCCAAAAGGGTCACCCCAAGTGCGCCCCATTTTCCAAAGTCCCGATGAGAGCCACAAAACTGAATGTCTTGCTCACTACTTATGAGTCCTATCAAGGACAAGGCTGTTGCTCTCCAAACTCCGCTGGAAATACATGATTATTGATGAAGGTCACAGAATGAAGAACCATCATTGTAAACTTACACAGGTGGGTTACCTCTGGATTTGTAGTACTTGTTAACTATTCTCTGTTTTTTTTTCAACTTAGGGGTTGTTAAAAAAGACAGGGATTACAAGAAAAGGGTAACATGCCTAAATTTGTATTTTTATATATACATGTACATTTTTTAAAATGCATGAATTTTTCATGGTTTCAAGAAATTATTTTACTCTTCAGCATAGCTAAAAAATAACATTAATATGAAAATCACATTGAAAGGTACATAATATATTTTTACAAATTTACTACAGACACTAAACACATTCTACAATGCCCCACACCGTCTGCTGCTCACCGGGAAAACCTCTTCAAAATAAGCTCCCGAATTGTGGGCTCTCCTCACTTCCTCCTGCCATCTATCTTCAAGTCTTGCTCCAACTTCGAGCAGTGGTTTAATGCCCCTTTTTCTACGACTGGTGAGAGGTAAGCCTTGTTCATGATTTTGGGTTTAGCAAGCATTTCTTTACCAATTTTTATATCCATGCAAATATACTACTATTGTCAATACTCCAATTTTGGGACATTTGATTGCTGGAATGGGTTGAGATTCTTATAGATAAGAATGAAGATGGTAAGTATATGAAAGGTAATTCATCAATGCAAGTTTTTAAAAAGTTTTTGCTTTTTAGTGACTTTTTATCCATATTTTTTCAGGTGGAACTGAAAGAAGAAGAAACCATTTTGATTATTCGTCGCTTGCACAAGGTCCTTAGACCATTCTTGCTGAGAAGATTAAAGAAGGGGTAGAAGCACAGCTTCCTGAAAAAGGTATATAAAAAGGCCCCATGTTTCATTTCATTTTCCTTCTTTTTTTTTTTTTTTTAGATTGCTGGAATATAAGTGGATAGAGTAAATATGTTGGTGGTATATTCCCAGAAGGTATAGCAGGTGATAAGTTTATTTACTTTTTATGATGGGAGAAAATTTTTGTAGAAAAAATAAATATAAATAGATAATAGAAAAATAAAATAGAATTTAAAATATACAGGAATTCTTACTTGGAAAAAAAGGTGAAGAGAAATAATGAGGAAATACTCATTCTTATTTCAGGGTTGAATACATTATCAAATGCGAGATGTCTGGGCTACAACATGTACTGTATAGACACATGCAGTCAAAGGGTGTCTTATTGTGCGCAGAGGATAAAAAGGGGTAACAAGAGCAACACCAAGGCCTCATGAACACTATCATGCCTGCGAAAATGTGCAACCACCCCTTCATGTTCCAGCACATTGAGGAAGCATATTGCAATCATTTTGGTTTTGCTGGGGGCATTGTGCAGGGGTAAGTGTTTTTTTTATTTATTTATTTAATTTTTTAAGTACTTAAGTATTTTTTTTCTTACTTGATGATTTTTATTGTGATGTTTAAAGCAGGAAGGTATTCATAAGTAGAAAATATGTGAGGTAGGATGTTTATAAGAAATTTATAGATCTGAGTTGTAGAATCCAGTATTAATAATCAAAAAGATTACTAGTGAATGATTTTATTTTTAATTGTTATTTAGTTTATACTAGCAATGGCATGAAACATTAGCAGATATTGATGTGTTTGATAGAATCTGTCATAACTAACCTTTTCACTTCTTCCCCGGCCTGACCTGTACCCAGCATCCCGGCAAGTTTGAACTCCTTGACCGTATTTTGCCTAAGCTGAAGGCTACTGGTCATCGTGTACTTCTCTTCTGTCAGATGACCCGCTCATGACAAACATGGAGGATTACCTCATGTTTAAGGGATTCAAGTACCCCGAGACTTGTGGTAAGTTTTTAAACAATGTATCATTTGTCTTAGGGAAAGGACAGAAAAAATTGTGTGAAGCTGGTAAATATTATTACTTACATTTTATAAAACAAAGTCACTTTGCTAATGTAGTTTAGCTGTATGATAGTAATTTTGAGAGGCTTTCTTAGAATGGAATCCAGTCTTATGTAAAAAATTTGTCTCATCCTTTTTAGGCATGACAAGTCAGAAGATCGAGGAAGCTTTTTGAGACTATTTAATGATTTTCGGGAGTTCTTCCTGTTCTTGCTCTCCACTCGAGGCTGGTGGCCTAGGTCTCAACCTTCAGTCTGCTGACACTGTAATCATTTTCGATTCTGATTGGAATCCTCATCAGGATCTCCAGGCCCGATCGAGCCATCGCATTGGCCAAAAGAATGAGGTGGGAATTTTTTTGTTGTCTTACTCTCATTATGGTCCTTTCATGTATTGACTTGTAACCATATCATTTGAAATATTTGCAAATAATACTTTTGTTTTGATTTAAAACGGTTTTGGTTTATAGAAAAGAAATATTTAAATATATATCTATATATTATATATTATATATATATATAAAATATATATATATATATATATATATATATATATATAATTTATATATATTTTATAATATTTTTTATATAATTATTATATTATAAAAATATATATATATATATATATTATATATATATTATATATTATATATATATTTTTA
>NW_023641513.1:0-10460 GCF_015228065.2 Penaeus monodon
ATATTGTATATAAATAATTTATTATAAAATCGTTTATTGTTATTATTATTGTTATTACTATGATTATTGTTGTGGTTTTTAGAAATTATTGAAAAAATATATACTATAAACTCCAAATATTGCAATAATAATGATAATAATTGCAATAAAGATGATAATAATTGCAATATAGATGATAATTTTTGATGATAATGATGATAAATGATGATAGCGATAATGATGATGAAAATCATGAAAATGATGATGATAATAACAGGAAATTGTGTCCAATATAATATAAAAAAAGGTATAAGAAAACATTCCCAAAAGTCAAAAAAGCGGCAAAATCTGCGAAATATACCCTTTTTGAGAGTGTCCCCAAAAAATAACGTTTTTTCGATTTCTTTTATGATTTCGGCATTATTGGGTAATAATGTAATAATTACCAGAATTGTATTAATCATAAAAATAATGATGATAAAAGTGAGAATAAGGAATTTTGATAACATTTCAATATTATTAAATATTATTATTATTATTATATTATTGGTTATTATTTTATTATTATTATTTTTTATTATTATTACTATTATCTTAATTGTTAGTATTATTGCCAAAAAATCTATTATAACTGTAATAATAACAATAATAACGATAGTAATTAAGATAACGATATAAATAATTATTATAAAATCGTTATTATTGTTATTATTATATTTATTACTATCATTTTTTGTTGTGGTTATTAGTTTTAATGCAAAAATATATACTATAACTCCAATAATTGCAATAATAATTATACAATTGCAATATGATGATAATAATTGCAATAATGATGATAATGATGATGAAAATGATGAGGGATAACGAAAAAATTTATGATAATCATGATAATGATGATGATAAGAACTGGATTTGTGTCCATATATAATATAAAAAAGGTATAAGAAAAACATTCCCAAAAGTCCAAAAAGCGGCAAAATCTAGCGAAATATAGCCTTTTGAGAGTATACTCCAAAATGACGTTTTTTTTTTCGATTTCTTTGGTGATTTCGGCCAATTATTGGGTAAAAAGGATAAAAATCCCAGAATTGTTTTAAATCATAACAACAATGATGATAAAAGTGAGAATAAAGAGAATTTTGATAACATTTGAATATCATTATTATTATTATTATTATTATTATTATTATTATTATTATTATTATTATTAATATTATTATTATTATTATTATTATTATTATTATCATTATTATTACTATTATTATTACTATTATATTAATTATTAGTAATATTGCCAAAAAATCTATTATAACTGTAAATAAGTATAAGTATAATATTAATAATGGTAGTTGTTTTTATATTGTTATTAGTATTAGTATTGTTATTATTATCATTATTATTATTTGTACTTGTATTATAATTGCAAAAATAATTATTATAACAGTAATAATTACAGTAATAACGATACTAATTAAGATAATGATATAAATAATTATTATAAAATCGTTATTATTGTTATTATTATTGTTATTACTATCATTATTGTTGTGGTTATTAGTATTATTGCAAAAATATGTACTATAACTCCAATAATTGCAAAAAATAATGATAACAATTGCAATAATGATGATAATATTGCAATAATGATGATAATGATGATGATAATGATGATGATAACGATAATAATGATGATAATCATGAAAATGATGATGATAAAAACAGGAATTGTGTCCATATATAATATAAAAAAGGTATAAGAAAAACATTCCTAAAAGTTAAAAAAGGGGAAAAATCTAGCGAATAGGCCTTTTGAGAGTATACCCAAAATGACGTTTTTTCTTTTTCTTTGGTGATTTCGGCATTTTTAGGGTAATAATGATATAATTTCCAGAATGTTATTAATCATAAAAATATATGATAAAATTGAGAATAAAGAGAATTTTGATACATTTGAATATTATTAATATATTATTATTATTATTATTATTATTATTAAATTTATTTTTTATTAATTAATATTACTATTATCTTAATTATTACATTATTGCCAAAAAATCTATTATAACTGTAAATAAAAACAATAATAATAATAAGTATAAGTATAATAATAATAATGCTAGTGGTTTATAATATTGTTATTAGTATTATTATTGTCTTATTATCATTATTATTATTTGTACTGGTAGTATAAAGGGAAAAAAATAATTATTATAACAGTAATAATTACAGTAATAACGATACAAATTAAGATAATGCTATTGAAAAGTTACGGGAAAATAACTTGTGTAAATAAAGGAATGACTGTTAATTTGTGTTACTTCGTGCCCTGCCTCGCCATTGGCGTTTCCTTCTCCTGGTGTTCTGGGACGCTGTGGTGTTGGGTTTGCTCTTGGAGCTGTTCATTGTTCACGACCCTGTGTATAACACGCCGTCTCCCTAGCTTGCCTTGTGTTGGCGGCAGAGAGACGAGGCGGTCGGCGTAACAAATGGTGTCAGAAGTGGGTTTTGTTTTTTGATCAGTGAGACGCCGCCGATTTATCATGTGGTCCAAAGATGGCGGCAGCCATGAGGGAAAAGAGGCTAGGGACTGAGGCAGGCACGAGTGAGTGAAGCCACGCCAGATGGACCTGACCTGCCATGCTGGCCGGTAGAGGGAGGAAATGGCACAAAGGGCAGAAGAGCAGGCACAGAGGGCACACGAGCAGGCGCACCATCTCGTCGAGATGCAGGCAAGGAAGGCAGAGGAACAGTTCTCCCGACTTGTTGAGGTGCTACAAGCAATCTTGAAATCTGTGAAGATGGAAACTCAGCAGTTCACCGACAAGGCCTGCAACAGCGTGAAGAGTGAACTGATTGAGGAGGTGCAGACTCTGAAGGGCGAGGTTCAGGGCCTGAGGGAGGAAGTGAAGGAAGAAAAGCGGCGTCACGAGGTAGTAACGTTGCAAGCAGAGAAGGCAGACGAGGTTCTGGCAACAGATGCCAGAGTGTCAGATTTACTGGGTCCTGCCTGGGGTCTTTTGGCAGGAAACCCCTGGGCCTCGCAGCGTCGTGCCCGCACCCAGTGGCCCGCTGCAGAAGGATGGGGACCCTTTCGGAACCGCCCCCTTGGATATAGGTGGCGGCAAATTCGGACCCGGTCAACCCGCCCGTTGCCTCCTCACCCCCTTCCTCCCCCCAGGTGCGTTAGTTCACGGCACGCGTTCTCCACCCTGCAGCCCCTGGGCCTCCAACATTCTGTTAGACGAAAGCCGCTGGGGTACGACGGAAGGTGGCCTGGGAGGCATATGTTGCCCAATTTGAAATGCGGGCACCCGCCCAGGGCTGGAGCCAGGAAGAGAAGGCCCTGCAACTGGTAACAGCGCAAAGGGGCCCCGCGGTGGAAGTGTTGGGGCATTTTGCCGGCATCCCAACAGGCCTCTTACACCGCGTGGCAGAGGCTTTGAAACGCCGTTTGGGGCACCCCCAAACCAGGCTGAGGTATTCGAGCCCCTTGAAGAAGCGGACTTGTGAGCGTGGCGAGACACTGTCCCAGCGGGCGCGGATGTGGAGGCGCGGGTTTAAGGAGGTCGTACCCTGCGGCTGCGGAAGAGATGATCGTGGTCCTGGCCCGTGATTTCTTTGTTGACGCTTTACAGGACCAGCAGCTGCAAATCTACGTCAAGCAGGCACACCCTGAGGACCTGCAGGTGCGCTGGCGAGGGCCTTGGAGTTCGAGGCCTTCCTGAAGCAACGAGTGGCCTAGGGCCAGCTGCTCAGCCCCGCCGTGACCTCCGGGGCCGGAAGGCTAAAGTGGAGAAATAGCATTGAGGAAGGTGAGCCCGAGAACTTTCCAAGGCTTGTTTTTGGGGCTGCGGAGAGGTAGGGCACAGATGTAGTCAGTGCCCGAGGAGCGGAAACACGTCCTCTCAACCGGACGGATTCTGATGCCTTCCAGCAGTGCTGCAAGGACTGGGGTAGGTATGGTCACCATCCGAGTGCATGTCCTAAGGCTAAGGAAGTGGTACAGGCGGAAAACTCTGGAGAAGGGGCCAAAACCCCCAGCTGCCCTTCGGTTCCGGGCCCCGACTTGGGTAAGCTGCCGTCGAACCAGCACGATGCAGGTGAAGGGCTCAATAGATGGGAAGCCATGCCGCCTGACCAGTGGACACTGGGGCTGAGAAGACCCTAGTGCGGCCTGATATTTTGGCCACTATGCGACTTCCAGACGCACCACAGAGACGTGTGGTGTCACGGGGCATTGTGTGCAGCTCAAGGGGCCAGTGGGGGCCCTCTATTGGCGTGGGCAGCACGGTGCAGCGGGGGGGGCTGCCGGTGAAATGTGGTCGATCTGGACGAGCACTGTTTGCTGGGCCTTGACTACCTGAGGGCAGAGTAAGGCGTGTGTCGACCTTGGACGGAAGCTGGAAGGGTGCACGGTGAAGAGGTGCCCTTGCTTCAGAGGTTGGCTGTGCAGAGGTATTTTACAGCTGAGCGACTGCACCTGCCCCCAGGCCCGAGTCTAAAATTTCCGGTGTCAAACTGTCAAGAGTGTGCGTGGGTAGAGGGCCTCGTGGAGCCCAACCAAAACCTGCAGCTGGCTGATGGCGTAGCTGTTGGGCGGAGCCCTTGTTGGACCAGGGGAGGGGTTAGTTACAGTGTTGGTAGCTAACTTCTCCGATAAGGCCCAGAGGTCCCAGCTGGTACAAAGTGGGCACTTGTGAGGAAGTGGAACATCCAGAAGAGTCTCGGGAGCAAGGAGTTGGTTGGTGTGGGGCCGTTGCCTGACTTCCTCGAGGACTTGGCCATGGCGTTCCCCATGGGCCAGGAAGCTACTCCTGGGGCCATGGTGAAAAAGAAGATGACGTTAGCCCCAGTAGCGGCGATGAGGACTGGCAGACGCTGACCGAGATGAGGACACATTTGGACGGTGAGGGCGATGCAACAGACTTCCCAATGGTGACCATGACCAGGTCTTGGGACAGGAGATCCCCTCTGGAGGCCACTGCCAATCTACCGCTGCCCACACCTCCAGAGCGACCCCAGCGAGAGCGAAGAAAGCCGCGCTGGATGAAAGATTTTTGTGTTTCTGAGAACTGATTTTATTTAAATTTTCTGTAGTTTTGTTTCATGTTTAGGTATGTCAGAGCAGACGGGTCGTCTGCTTGATAGGGGGGGGATAGTGCTACGCCAGTGGGTCTTTGTCTCTGTGCGAAACTGTGTTAACATGAAAAGGATGACCTGGGCATGTGTTAACATGAAGGGACCTGGCAACTGACGCAACTGGCTGTGAGCAGAGGGCGGAGGAACAAGCCAGGAGAGACGCCGGTTGGGGGGCTGCCCCCTGTGAAGACCTCGTGTGTGCCCTTGTGACCTGATATAACTTTGTATTGCCCTGTTATAAGCTGTATCGTGCAGGTGGCATGCTGGTTTCCCCCTGTATTGTGCCTATAGAAAAGTGGTACGGGGAATAACTTGTGTAAATAAAGGAATGACTGTTAAATTTGTGTTTACTTCGTGCCCTGCCTCGCCACTTGGGGTTTCCCCTCGTGGTGTTCTGGGACGCTGTGGTGTTCGGGGCCTCTTGGAGCTGTTTAGTGTTCACGACCCTGTATATAACACGCCGTCTGCCTAGCCTCCCTTCTGTTGGTGGCAGAGAGACCGCCTCGGTCGGCGAAACAATAATAAATGCTAGTGGTTGTAATATTGTTATTTTGTATTATTATTGTTATTATTTTTCATTATTATTATTTGTACTGGTAGTATAAATTGCAAAAATAATTATTATAACAGTAATAATTACAGTAATAACGATACTAATTAAGATAATGATATAAATAATTATTATAAAATCGTTTATTTTGTATTATTATTGTTATTACTATCATTATTGTTGTGGTTATTTGTATTTTGCAAAAAAATATACTATAACTCCAATAATTGCAATAATATGATAATAATTGCAATAATGATGATAATAATTGCAATAATGATGATAAAAATTGCAATAATGATGATAATGATGATGATAATGATGATGATGATAATGATGAAAGATAACGATAATAAAGATGATAATCATGATTTAAAGATGATGATAAGAACAGGAATTGTGTCCATATAAAATATAAAAAAAAAAATAAGAAAAACCCTTCCCAAAGTCGAAAAAGCGGCAAATCTGCGAAAAATACCCTTTGAGGAGTATACTCCAAAATGAACGTTTTTTCAATTTCTTTGGTGATTTCGGCATTATTAGGGGAATAATGATAATATTACCCGAATTGTATTTCTCATAACAATATGATGACAAAAGTGAGAAAAAGAGAATTTTATAACATTTGAATATTAAATTAATATTATTATTATTATTATTATTATTATTATTATTATTATTATTATTATTATTTTTATCATTATTATCATTATTATTATTATTATTATTATTATTATCATTATTATCATTATTATTATTATTATTACTATTATCTTAATTATTAGTATTATTGCCAAAAAAATCTATTATAACTGTAATAATAACAATAATAATTAATAAGTATAAGTATAATAAAAATAATGTTAGTGATTATAATGTTGTTATTAGTATTATAATTGTTATTATCATCATTATAAATATTTGTTACAGGTAGTATCAATTGCAAAAATAATTATTATAACAGTAATAATAAATGTAATAACGATAATAATTAAGATAAAGATATAAATTTTATTATTAAAATCGTTTTATTGTTATTATTATTGTTATTACTATCATTATTGTTGTGGTTATTAGTATTATTGCAAAATATATACTATAAAATCCAATAATTGCAAAATAATTATAACAATTGCAATAATGATGATAATAATTGCAATAAAAGATGATATGATGATGATAATGATGATGACCCAAAGATAATAATTATGATAATCATGATAATGATGATGATAATACAGGAATTGGGTCCATATATAATATAAAAAGGTTAAGAAAACATTCCCAAAAGTCGAAAAAGCGGAAAAAACTACCGAAAAATAGCCATTTGAGAGCATACTCCAAATTGATATTTTTTCAAATTTCTTGGGTGATTTCGGGAATTATTAGGGTAATAATGATAATAATTACCAGAATTGTATGAATCATAACAATAATGATGATAAAATGAGAATAAAGAGAATTTTGATAACATTTGAATATTATTAATATTATTATTATCATTATTATTATTATTTTTATTATTTTTATTATTATTTTATTATTATTATTACTATTACCTTAATTATTAGATTATTGCCAAAAAAATCTATTATAACTGTAATAAAAACAATAATAATAATAAGTATAAGTATAATAATAATAATGCTAATGGTTTTAATATTATTATTATTATTATTAATATTATTATTGTCATTATTATTATTTGTACTGGTAGTATAATTGCAAAACTAATTATTATAACAGTAATATTTCAGTAAAAAACGATACTAATTAAGATAATGATTTTTAAAAAATTTTTATAAATCGTTATTTTGTTATAATTATTGTTATTACTATCATTATATTTGTGGTTTTTTAGTATTATTGCAAAAATATATACTATAACTAAATAATTGCAATAATATTGATAACAATCGCAATAATGTGAAAAATAATTGCAATAGGATGATAATGATGATGAAAAATGATGATAATGATGATGATAACGATAATAATGAGATAATCATGATAATGATGATGATAATAACAGGAATTGTGTCCATATATAATAAAAAAAGGTATAAGAAAAACATTCCCATCAGTCGAAAAAGCGACAAAATCTAGCGAAAAATTGCAATAATTGCAACAATTGCAATAATGATGAGTATACTCCAAAATGACGTTTTTCGATTTCTTTGGTGATTTCGGCAATTATTAGGGTAATAATGATAAAAAATTCCCAGAATTGTATTAATCATAACAATAAAGATGTAAAAGTGAGAATAAAGAGAATTTTGATAAAATTTGAATATTATTATAATTATTATTATTATTATTATTATTTTATTATTATATTATTACTATTATCTTTAAATTTTTAGTAATATTGCCAAAAAATCTATTATAACTGTAATAATAACAAAAATATAAAAAGTATAAGTTAATAATAATAATGCTAGTGGTTTTTTTTTTCTTATTAGTATTATTATTGTTTTTTATTATCATTATTATTATTTGTACTGGTATATAATTTCAAAAATAATTATTATACAGTAATAATTACAGTAATAACGATACTAATTAAGATAATGATATAAATAAAATTTTTAAAAAAAACTTTATTTTGTTATTATTATTGTTATTTTCTATCATTATTGTTGTGGTTATTAGTATTATTGCAAAAATATATACTATAACTCCAATAATTTGCAAATAATAAAGATAACAATTGCAATAATGATGATATAATTGCAATAATGATGATAATTGATGATGATACGATAATAATGATGATAATCATGATAATGATGATGATATACATGAATTGTGTCCTATATAATATAAAAAAAGGAATAAGAAAAACATTCCCAAAAGTCGAAAAAGCGGCAAAAACAAGCGAAATATAGCAATTTGAGAGTATACTCCAAAAGGACGTTTTTTCGATTTCTTTTGGTGATTTCGGGAAATTATTAGGGGAATAATGATAATATTTTCCAGAATGCATTAATCATAACAATACTGATGATTTAAAAATGAGAATAAAGAGAATTTTGATAACATTTGAATATTATTTTTTATTATTATAGTAGTATAGTAGTAGTAGTAGTAGGTTAGTAGTAGTTTTTAATTACTAGTAATATTGCCAAAAAAACTATTATAACTGTATAATAACAATAAAAATAATAAGTATATGTATAATAAAATAATGCTATGATTATGATATTGTTATTAGTATTATTATTGTTATTTTTATCATTATTATTTTTTGTACTGGTAGTATAATTGCAAAAAAAATTATTATAACAGTAATATTACGTTAAAAACGATACTAATTAAGATAATTATATAAATAATTATTTTAAAATCGTTATTATTGTTATTATTTTATTACTATCATTATTATTGTGGTTATTAGTATTATTGCAAAAATATATACTATAACTCCAATAATTGCAATAATAATGATAACAATTGCAATAATGATAAAAATAATTGCAATAATGATGTAATGAAGATGATAATGATGATAAGATGATGATAACGATAATATGATGATAATCATGATAATGATGATGATAATAACAGGAATTGTGTCCTGAAAGGAGTTAAGAAGGGAAAATAAACCCACATAAACTTCTGATGTCTCTCTCCCTCGTGGTGCTTTCATCCTGGCTCTCAAGGCCTTCCTCCACCCCAACCTTTCCATTCCCAGGCGTTACCGAGAGACCCTTCAGAGCCTGCGCAGGGTGGATGTCACCATTTTGCCTTCTGACAAGGGCAACTCAGTGGTGGTCCTCGACCGTACCCTTACCTGCAGAAGGCTCGGACCTGTTGGATGACGCCGCCATCTATGTCTCCCTAACCAGCGAACCCCGAGAGACGCATTGCTGCTACTTTCCACCGTCGCCTGAAAGAGTTTGGCAGCTTGTTTTCCGGAGGCAAATCTCTACCAGAGGTTCAAAGTCATCATTTTCCCCCCCATCCCTTTTTATGAGTTCTCAAGCCATAACCGGCCTTCCTCTGCCCTAAATGGTGTTAAAAAAAAGGGGGTGTGGGGTGTGGTTTTTGTATCGTATATATTAATATGTGTGGGAAAATATTTATATTTGCGGGTTTTTAGTGAATGCGTATATTGTTAATAAAGCGGTATTAATATATATATATATATAATTGACATATTAAAAAATAATAATAAAATATATATATTTAAAAAATTTTATATTATAATAAATATAATTTATATTTTTAATTATATATTATTTATGTTATATCTATATTTTATTATATTTATTTATATTATATCTAATATATCTATATTATTCTATATTATATCTATAATCTAATTTTTATTATATCTATTTAATCTATATAAAAATCATATTATATCAATTTTATCTTTTATTATTTTTTCAATTTTTAGATCTATTATTATTATCTAATTATTCAATTATACATATTACCCATTATATCTATAATTCTATTATTCTATAATTATATCTATATTATATTATATTATATCTATATTAAAAATTATATTAACTATATTTATCTAATTAATTTAATTTTAAACTTTTTTATATTTATATTTATCTATTTAACTATATATATCAATTTTATTCCTATATTATATCAATTATATCATTTTTATCTATATTTATCTTATTAATTATATTATATCTTTTTATATCTATTTAAAATCTTATTATATCTATTTATATCTAATTATATCTATTTATACTATATTTTAAACTATTTTTATTTAAATTTTATCTATATTATATCTATATTTATCATATTATATTATATT
>NW_023641514.1:0-10460 GCF_015228065.2 Penaeus monodon
AAAAAAAAAAGGCCTTTTGAATTATTTACAATATATATTATATATATTGTGTTGTTGTTTTGGGGTGTGTGTGTTTTACATATGTTTTATATACATTTGTAATGGATTGATAACAGATGAATAGGATATAGACACACACACACACACCAAATGTGTGTGTCTTTTGGTGTTTATATATGTAAAAATTATACTGTATATATATAGTATATATACCCCAAAACACATTATTAAAATTTTATATAATTATATATATAACACATGTGTATATTACATATGTATCACACACACACACACAACACCACACACACACACAATAAAATGAAATTAATGTATTTTGTTATATATATATATAATATTATATTTATATTTTTTAAATAGAAACACTTTTCCCGTGCTGATACAATGGAAGAAAACCCACATAAAAACTAGATTTATTGAAAATGAGACTACAGTTTCGAAATCCGAGAAGAGGAGAGGCAACGGGGGAAACCCGGGGGCGGGTGGGACAGACAAGGGAAAAGAAAGGGGAAGGTAAACCAGGTCGGAGGATCGGGCGGACTATGC
The DNA here is from genome assembly GCF_015228065.2 of Penaeus monodon. Classification (NCBI taxonomy): domain Eukaryota; kingdom Metazoa; phylum Arthropoda; class Malacostraca; order Decapoda; family Penaeidae; genus Penaeus; species Penaeus monodon. Next base: position 565 of record NW_023641514.1, read on the forward strand.
GCCGGGGGGCCCGGGCATACGGTAAGGGCGGAGGATAGGGGAAGAAAGGGGGTGTCACAGAGAAAAGCCGCTGTTCAAGTTGAAATTGGGCAGCAGCTTTAAAAAGGAAGATTCCCCCATCTGCGGGAGGGGCATGGGCGGAGGAAACCAATCCGCCTGCGACCATCCCATCTGAGGGCCATGTCCCCCTGATGGCAAAAGAGGGCGTTATTGTTGTTCCCCTGGTTATAGCGTACTTATGTTGAGACAGACGCTTGGTAAACTGCGCTGTTTCGCCCAAAGACGCTTGTCCGGAGGCACAAGGAACATAGGGGCCCACCCTTTGCGGGGGAAAGGGGGGCTAGTATGGACCAGGGGCGCGGAGAGTGTTTCCCCCGGCAAAGTCAGCCTGCATTGAGGGTGAAGAGGGGGGGGACGGAAGAGTAAATTTTCCCCAGTGAGGGGGGGGCTGAGGGCGGGCAAATGAGGAGTATTTAGGGGGAATCTACTTTTTTGTATTGTGGTTTTTCTTTCCCTATTATATATTAATATATATAGATAGATATATAGATGGGCGATGTGATAGGTAAAAAACACCAACAAACACACCACTGGGGGAAAAATGGCGTTTTTCTTGAATGAAATTTTCCACCTTTTTGAAATAAGTCAGGCCGCTGCAGAAGAACACCCCCTCCTCCCCTTTTCATTTTAAAAGCTTTAAACACCTATCTATCATGGATGATTTTTTAATTTACTCTTTAGTTTTTTTTTTAATAAAACCTTTAAAGAAAAAAGACATAAACAAGCTGCGTGGTCAATATATTTAAAAATATAATATATAATATATATTATATATAAATGAACCGAAAACAGTACAGCGCGTGTACGCAAGATGAAAAGGAAAAAAAAATTTTTTCGTGGGGTTTTTACTTTTATATATATATATATTATATATTATAAATGTGGGGGTGTATATGAAATGTTTTTTATTGTGACAAATTAGAAAAGGTATGAAAAGAGAAAGAATATCTTCACAATAATGATATGTATTTAAACGGTTTGTTAGATTTCGTCAGAAAAATTTAAAAAAAATTTCTGCAAAAAAACCATTTAATTTTTCATTTTTGTGCGACCGGCCAGATCGAGCAATAGGTCGGCCTGCCGCCGTATTGCTGCCAAAATTGCCCGTACCTCCCATATAACATTTACAGTTAAAATGGTAATGATATAAGCTATAAAACTACACAATACAATTACACATTACTTAATATAAAAGATAACATACCATGTCACACCGACGACAAAAGTTTGAGCTTGCTGTGCCATGTCACCGGCTTAGTGAGAGTGAGTGAGCAAGCGACCGCGAGTTGGTATTGTTCCGATATATGGGCAATTACGGTAACAAGCAGTAGTATTGTTAAATAATAAGAATCTGATAATAGAAATGATAGGAAAAAACTAACATAAACTCGCAACTACATTTGAGAGAGAACCAAGATATGTAATAGCATAAAAAACTAAAGGAATGTTGTTAGAACTAAAAGGCTAAGAATAATGATGGAAAAATTAAAAAAACAATCGGAAATGATTTCCTCATGGTTTCACTAGAAACGCAAGAATTTGGTCCAAAGAAAACGCGATCCTTATAGAAAAATGGATAAATAGAAATGAAAGATGGGCAATAGAAACGAGAAATATGACTCTGTCCATTGAGGGTGTTTGTGGACAGTCTCCTGAGCGGTGGCATGTAGAACGTATTTCCTCATTTTCCTGTAACATTATGAGGCGCTGCAGATTTTTATATTGTTTCCTAGTCTATTTTTATGCTCTACAAGATGGCAGTGTTCCATTTTTCTCTATCGTCAGTGCGTCAACTCTCGGTAACTTTTCCAAGATTAAATAAAACTAAACAAGATCTAAAAAAAAAAAAAAAATATATATCTATATATATATATATATATTATATAGTATAAAGTATAAACAACCTTTGAATTATTTACAAGTGGCGACCTTGCCAATGATCTAATGTAATCTCTCTGGTTTATTGTGGTAATTGTCTTTTGTTGTTTGCTGCTGTTTTTGTTGTTTGCTGTCCTTGGGCCCGGAAGCAAAGTTGGATCCGGAATTTGTATATTCGATCCTATTTTATCGATTAATTGAAGTTGTCTGACAAGCCGATCTATGGTTGCCCAATATGTTTGGGTTTAAGGATTCTTGCTGGTTCCGATTGTGATGTCCCGTGCAGATTCTGCCTTGTGCTAGATTTAGGTCTCCTCAGTTTTGTCACCGTGTTTTAGTAGCGTGCTCGTAGTATCCGTTGGTCAGAAAGGAGTTTAGTAATTCCTGTTGCTTATGGCAGATTATTCTTTTGATACGCCTGAAGCATCATGCGAGCTTTAGGACTCGTCGGGGATGATGTTCAATATGTAGTTAGTCATAGCAGTCGTATTACAGGGAGAAGAGCTAAGGAAGGAATTTAGAAAGGCAAAGATCGAATCCGAAAAGGATAGAAAAAGTTAGATTGAAACGGGAGAGAACAAAAGAAAATGGAAATACGAGTTGGAATTATTTTCGGGCAATAAGACTAGAAGGTCCTTTTTTCTTTCCTGTTGGTATGGAAAGGAACAGTTAGACCATCTTTTTACCCGTATTTTAGACGGGGAGGATGATATCTTCTTCCTATGCGATTTGAACGGTTGCTTTCGTTACTGGGATTAATCTGATACTTAACTCCATTCGACGGCTAGTCCTTTTATAACTGGTAGAGGCTGTAAGTATATACACCTCTTTTTCTTCAGAAATTACAGATGAATTATGACTCAGTTAAATTGGCTCTCTTTGAAAGGATTTAGTAAAACCCAGGATCATTACAGAAACGAATTAGATCTAGTAAAATCAGAGCAGGTGACACTATCAACAATTTTTCTTCTACATCTAGGCCGCCTTTTTGATGACTGGATAGAGGGTCGTAGTGTACAGAATACTTCTTTCTCTTAGTCCTTCATGAATTTTTGATACAGTTCGTCTCCTCCTCTCTCCAGATTTAAGAATGTTCCATTAAGGAACATAATGTCAGTTCCCTAGAATTAGCTGTGGCTAGCAGATACATGGGCTTCAGCCCACAATGCTTATCCGCGCGTATCAAATTTTGATAGGGGTAGAAAGTTTACTCTAATCCCCCTAATAATGTTAAATGCAGAATTGTCAGTATACGTTTTCCTTACTGTGGAGAGCGGGCCCCTTAAACCTGTGTCCAAAGAACCCCCTTTCTTTAAGAAACTCCCGAGAAGGTGGATTTTGCTTAGAGAAACACCCATTGCAATAAATATTTCTCTTCTGGAACTGTGATGGAATGTGGGTTTCAAGAATTTTAAAGAGACACCGTTTTCTGTATAATTGTCTCTGATGATTTGATTCCAGATGCTGTACCTTAACTGTAAAATGGTTCAGTTTGCAATTATTTAGGTAGAGTTAACTCCTTCCACAGGAGGTGTTTATTAGGTGCGTAATACTTTGTTGGTGGGCTAATGTTTTAAGGGCACTCCATTAAATTTTGTAATGTGGCTCATCGGGAACTACCCTGGAGTCCAGGCTTAATCAATCCATCACTGGGGAATTGAAAATTAGCCAGGCAGGTCCCCAAACTAGGGCCGCTAAAGTAAAGCGCATCCACCCATTAATATTACCTGAAGTGGAGGCTTTAGAATTACCCCTAACAGGAGGAGAGCAAAACCTCCTACTCACCGAGTTCTAAATGGAATTCACTAAGGTTACCATTTGGCTAGTTACTGCTTGTGCAACATATTATTAGGTTGATGAGAATTGTTCTAGAAAGGATTGCCAATTTCTTTCTATTTTGATAATTATTTTTATCTCTGGTATTTCTTGGAAAGAACACTTAGATTCTCTCAGATCAGTATTAGACTGTCTTTCGAAGCATGGTCCTCACAGCACGGTCCTTCTAAATGTAAGTTTTGGCTATGACCAAATCCATTATCTAGGTTTTATTGTTGATGAAAAACACTTCGTCCTCAGTTTGATAAGTTGAAGCTATGATGACAAAGTACCGCTACCTGTTACCAGAAACTCTTAAGATCTTTTCTTGGAATGATATCCTTACAGATAGTTTATTCCACAAGTCCTCATCCCTCACAAGCCCTTTTGTCGACTTGCTTGCGAAAGGGGTCATGAGGCACTAAATGACTAATGATTTAACAGCTAAATTTCACAGCTTAAAGCTGCTATGGCTAGTGAGCAATTCTCAAATCCCAGACGTAAATCTTCCATTTGTTCTTAGAACAGATGCATCAACTCGATTGGAAGCAGTCCGCTCCAGTATGTGATACCCATCCCTATCCCGTAGGCATATGCTAGTCGCAAGTTAACTAGATCGTGAAACGACGTATTCTACTATTGAGCGTGAATGTTTGGCTATGTGTTTGGGTCCAGAAATTTGATTATTATCTATGGGAAGGAGTTTCTATAGAGGTGGACCATAAACCTCTTGTTTACTTACAGAATTTCAGAGATCAAATAAACGTTGTGTCAAGGTGGGCACTTAGTCTGGAACCCTAATAAATTTAGACTTGTACATGTATCTGGTCGTGATAATTTGGGTGCCGCTTCTTTTGAGTAGATCGTGCTATTCTTCTATCTATCAGAGATAGATTCTATAAGGGGGAGTTGTTGAAGGAATTGCTATTAAATGACAAATATTACGTGGATAGTTAGCTGTTTAGCTAACTCTGAACTCCATGAATCGAACCTGATTCAGGTCGGTTTTGTCAAGAATTAGTCGGAGGAATAGCTTCCGTGAACGTGTCAGTCATTCGTTACTAACACGGAACGGGTAAGGTCCTCATCCCCCTCTCATTTTTTTTTTTTTTTTTTTTTTTTTTCTTGTAATATTAATGAATTCTAATATCACACTAGATATTAAAAGACCATTAGTTCTGCGTTTAATTCTTACATTTTTTTTTTATCAGGACTCTACCTTCCTCGAGGGCCGGAGGAGGAGACGTCCATTTATTTTCTATTCGCTTAAATAAGTAGAGCCGAGATTAGCTGAGAAAAGAAGTTCTAACTAATGAATACGATCCGTGTTCTGTGCTCCTGTATCCCGTGTCTGTTCCCGTTTCTGGTGTTCCTGTGATCCCGTGTGTGTTCCGTGTTGCTATGTTCCTGTGATCCGCGTCTGTTTCCCCGTGTTCTGTGTTCACTGTGATCCCGTGTGTGTTCCCGTGTTCTGTGTTCCTGTGATCCGTGTCTAGTTCCTTGTGTTCTGTGTTCTGGTAATCCCGTGTCTTGTTACCGTGTTCTGTGTTTTCCTGTGATCCCGTGTCTGTTCCGTGTTCTGTGTTCCTGTGATCCCGTGGTCTGTTCCCTGTTTCTGTGATCCCGTGTCTTTTCCCGTGTCTGTATCCCGTGTCTGTTCCCGTGTTCTGTAAATCCCGTGTCTGGTCCGTGTATCTGTGATCCGTGTCCTGTTCCCTGTGTTCTGTGATCCCGTTTTCTGTGATCCCCGTATTTCTCTGTTGCTGTATTTATTTGATTGTGATGTAATGTTGAGGTATAATACATAATCGTCACTACATGCTATCGTTGGGCTATAACCCTAGAGGAGATTATACTTCCTACTTAATTAACAAATAAAATAACATCGAAAGAAATTAAATAAAGCTACAACAAGAATCTAAATAGATATGTATATATATATAAATATAAAAGGACTCTTGAATTATTTACTATATATATACTATATGTTTGTGTTTGTGTGTGGTGTGTTTGTATACATATGTGTATATATACATTTGTAGATGGATTGATAGACAGGATATATGATATTATAGACACACACACACACACACGCACCCACACCCACACACACACGTATGTGTGTGTCTGTGTGTGTTTATATATGTACTATATATACACGTATATATATGAGTATATATACACACACACACATATTATATACATATATATATATATATATATATATATATATATATATATATAGCCACATGTGTATTAAAAAATACATAGTATACACACACACACACCACACCACCCAACACATATATATATATATATATATATAATATATATATATATTATATATATATATATATATGTATATGATAATATATATTATGTATGTAATATATATATATATATATAATATAAATGGATATATATATAGATATATAGATGGGCAGATAGATAGATAGTACATCACGCACACCACACACACACCTGGCGGAAACATGGCGGTGTTTTCTTGATGAAATTTACCACCTTGTGGAAATTAGTCCCAGGCCGCTGCAGAAGAACACACACCCTCTCCCCCTTTTCTTGTAAAGCTTTAAACAGCTATCTAAGCATGGATGATTTTTTGTATTTTAACCTATTAGTTTTGACTTATAATATACTTTGAACGAAAACGTACATAACAAAGCTGCGGTTGGTCAACTTATATATTTATATAATATATATATATATATACATATATATATATATATATATATATATGACACGAACACAGATACAGCAGCGGGGTGTACGCAGAGATGAAAGGAAAACAAATGTGTTTTCGTGTGTTTTTATACATTTATATATTATATATATATATCCTATATATATAATATAATATATAATATATATATATATATATATTATATGGGTTGTATATGACTGTTTTCATTGTGCCAAATGGAGAAAAGGTATGAAGAAATGGATATCTTCACAATAAATGATATGTATTTAATGTCGGTTTCGTTAGATTTTCGTCAGAAATCTATTTCTGCACGAAACCTTAGAATACATCTCATGCATTGTGAGATATGCATGTTTCATTCAATACCTTTTTCACGGGTGTGGTGTGTGTGTATTTATGTGTTGTGTGGTGTATGTGTATTTAGTGTATGTATTGTGTGTGTGTGGTGTGTGGTGTGTGTTTTTTGTGTGTGTATGTTATGTGTATGGTATGTGTGTGTGTGTGTGTGTTGTGTGCTTATGTGTATGTGTGTGTGTGTGTGTGTGTTCGTGTGTGTGTGTGCTCTATTGGTATGTGTGTTGTGTGTGTGTTTTATGTGTATGTTGTGCGTGTGGTGTGTGTGTGTGTGTGCACACACACACACACTTCAGCATAACTTATATGCAATTGATTATTTTAATAAGCCAAGGCCTTTCTGCAATAATAGCCTGTTGCAGTTGATAGCGTTATGGTTATAGACTGGTTGCCTGTACTGTGAGGTTTTGCCAAACATGATATTGGCTGATGAGTCGGGGAGGAAACCGCGTTTACTGTAGTGCCATAGCTAGCCAAGAGGTGATGTTACTGTTATTACAGACATTTCTCCATCACATTCGGTCAGTTTCCAATAGTAAAGGTGGATTTCGATATCAGAAATAATCAATAGGGAAACATCTAAGTTCTGAAACATTTATTCAGGCGAGAGGAAACACAATTCTTGCTTTCGTTCATGACAAACAGTTTCTCCCTGCACGCCCTCGCCTTCCGATATCTTGTGACAGCGTCCTGGTCATGCAGCGAAGTAGGGACACTTACCCAGCAAACCGCACATGTTCTTCTTGGTACGGTTTCTTGGTCACTTCCTGGCAGATGACGCAACTCCAGACATTGGCGAAGGTTAGCGCTGTGAGCAGTCGACCTGAAAATGAAGACTGAAAGATGGACTTCTTGCTTCAATGGTTACGCACTGTGGACGCAATGAAATGTGGCGGTGGTGTGAGAATGCTACCGTGTTTCAGTGAATACCATAACGTGCCGATAATACTCAGTTTCAGACAATATATGAAGATCTTAAAGACATATCTAGAATATTTTACAACATACCTGCAATTGGCTAAAAGTAGAGTGGTCCCGATTACGTTTTCCATTGAACACACATATCCATTCACCGCTGTCAAGGCGCACGTCGAGAACCTTTGCGATTCCGCGGGTAGGCCTCACGTTCGTCGAGGCTGTCCTGCTCCGAAAGACTGAGTGGGGGAAAAAACTGCTACGGCGGGCATGAGCCTGAGTCTCAACAACGCCTACGACCGTCGCGAAAATCATCTAAGGAAAGAAACAGACATACTTTGATACTAACAATATCGTTTCAACGCGAGGGATGATAAAAAATGGCAATATTCAAGTTGATATCCTCATTAAGCGTTCAAAATCATTACTAATACTATGCAATTATAACCAACAGAATATTATGGTATTCATATGCAGTATGCTCTCAGCAAACATCATCCTGACCAACCTTCTTCCTCTTAAAAATGTATGATCTTAATTATAACAATGTAGGGCGACCACAGCCAGATTAAAGAAAGGAGTCTGAACACCAGAAGAAATCTTCGTGAGTAACTGCCACTTTTAGTGAAAAATGTCCATTAAACTCGGTGAACTTCTGAGGATGAAAAAGACTATTAACAATTCCTTTTACTAAGAGGAAAAAACCTAAGGCCTTCACTCGCTTCAGAGGCATACAAACTAGTTCGCCCGTGCAGACGACCAGCAAAAGTACTTTTATCATCCCTGGCTTACCATCCGAAAGGCGATCATAGTGATTAGTGCGAAGGAAGCTCCTTAGGTTCAGATTATAGTGTTGTAGGACGATCTGGGGTCTCGTGGCCAGAGGCTGTTCTGTGCTCCTTATATACTGTACGTCGTATGGTTGATTCCGATGTTTTGATGATTGAGCACACGCTCTCAGGCACACACACCATACTCTGCAACACATGCATGCGTGCAGGGAAGAGGAAATTAGGCAGCAGACAGGGCAAGGAGTTTAGTGGCAACGGTTTGAAGAATTCTCTGCAGTTTGATTACTAAAATGTTATGGCGATGATAATGATAATAGTCAATATTATTATTACTAGTATTGTACTGTATATATTATATATATAAACAATATATATATATATATATATATATATACAATATATATATATTATATATATTATGATTATGGTTTGTACAAATGCCAACTGATTGGTTAACGTTTTGTTCTCCTCTCTGTGATACACACACACATGCACAATATATACATATATATTTATACATATTTATATATATATATATATACATATATTATATATATATATATATATATACAATATATATAATAATATATATATATATATATATTATATATATATATATAATATATATATATATACCACACACACACACATATATACATAACAAAAACACACACACACAACACACACACACAACAAAAATATATAATATATATATATATATATATCATATATATATATATATATATGTGGGGTGTGTGTTGTGTGTACTATATATATATTAATATGTATACAAACATATATACACATACATGCATAATATGTATTTTTTTTTTTTTAACGGTAGGTTTATGTTTGAGCCGCCGTGGCCACAGCATGATATTTAATTGTAGTTTTCATGTTATGATGATCTTGGAGTGCGTACGTGGTAGGGTCTCCAGTTCCTTTCCACGCTGAGTGCCGTCGTATACCTTTTAGGTAATCATTCTCTCTAATTATCCGAGATATATGTATGTATATGTATAAATATATTTACACACGAACACCACACCAACACACACACACACACACACACACATCACACACACATCACACACATATATATTACATATAAATAATATATATATATATATATAATACATCATCATCAAGGGCTAACGCCGACGGGGGCGCATGGCCGCATCCCCTTCGTTTCCAGCCCAGAGGATCCCTCGAGGCGAGTCTCTAGGCAGGCACACGGCCCATCTCTAATTCCTCGCGACAGGTTTCGTCGAGCTGCCTAAGCCATGATCTCCTAGGTCATCTCATTCTCCACCAGGGTTGTCTCGCAGAGAGACAACTATGGGCAGGCGTCCACGGAGCCG
>NW_023641515.1:0-5000 GCF_015228065.2 Penaeus monodon
CTCCTCCTTATTCCTCCTTTTCGGCTCTCTCCCTATTCCCTCTTTCGCTCTCTCCCTATTCCCTCTTTCGCTCTCTCCCTATTCCCTCTTTCGCTCTCTCCTTATTCCCTCTTTCGCTCTCTCCCTATTCCCTCGTTCGCTCTCTCCCTATTCCCTCTTTCGCTCTCTCCTTCTCTCTCTCTCTCTCTCTTCTCTCTCTTCTCTCTCTCTCTTCTCCTCCTCTCTCTTCTTATCTCATCTCTCTTCCTCTCTCTCTCTTCTCCTCTCTCTTCTCTCTCTTATCTTTTTCTCTCTCTCTATTCCATCTCCCTCTTCCTCTTCTCTCTTCTCCTCTCTCTACTTCTCTCTATCTCCTCTCTCTCATCTCTTCTCTCTCTTCCTCTTCTCATCCTCCTCTTCTTCTCTCTCTCCTCTCCTCCTTCTTCCTCTCTCTTTCTCTCTCCTATCTCTCTCTCTCTCTTTCTCTTTTCTCTCTCTCTCTTTCTCTCTTCTCTCTCTTCTCTTTTCTCTTCTCTCTCTCTTTTCTCTCTCTCTTCTCTCTCTCTCCTATTTGGAACCTTCATATTAATCTTATTTCTATTCATCTACCTCTCTCTCCTCCTCCTATATATCTTCCTATCTTCTTTCTACTCTCCTCTCTCCTTTATCTCACTCTCCTTCATCATTTCATTTCCCCTTATCTTCCTATTTTCCTCTATTCTATTCCTTCTTTACTCTCCTCTTCTTCTTTCCTCTCCCTCACTTCCTATCTCTCTCTCCCTCTTCTCTTCCTCTTCTTATCTCTCCTCTCTTACATTCTCTCTCTTTCTTTCTCCCTTATTTTTCTTCCTATCTTTTTTCCTCCTTTCTCATCTCTCATCATTCTCCTCCTCTTCTCTCTCTTCTTTCCTTCATGCCTCTCCCCCTCTATTGTCCCTGTTGTGTCGTCTATCTCCTTCTCTTTTCCTTTCTTTTTCTCTCCACTCTTCTTATCTTATCTCTCTTCTATTCTCTATCTCTCTTTACTTTCTCCTCCTTACCCTCCTCTATCTTTGACTCCCTTCTTTCTCCTATTCTATCTGGTTCTCTCTTCCTCTGTTTTTTTTTTCTTCTCTACTCACCGTCTCTTCTCTCTTCATTCTTTTTTACTATCTTCCTTCTCTTACTCCTCTCTCTATTTTTCTCTACTCTTCTTTTCTCTTCTTCTTATTCTTTCACCACTATTTTTTTCCCCATCTCTTCTTTCCTTCTCTCTCACTCTTCTTTCTATATCTCCTCATTTATCTTCTCCTATCTCTTCTTTCCTCTTTCTTCTACTCTTCACCCTAAATTTCCTTCTCTCTTCCTTTCCATTCTTCTCTATATCCATCTCTCTTTTCTCTCTTTTCCCTTTTCTTTCTCTTTTCTTCCTTCTTCCCTTTTTCCCTTACTTTTTTCTTCTCTTCCTCTTCCTCTTCTTTTTTCCTATTTCCCTTTCCTTTTGCTCTCTCTCTCTGCTATCACTCTCTCTCTCTTCTCTTTCGCTCTCTTATTTTCTCTTATCCCTTTCCTATTCCTATCTCTCTACTTCTTCTTCTTTCTCTCTCCTGGTATCTCGTCTCTCTCTCTTCTTCCTCCTATTCTAATCTCTTTTGTTTCTCTCTCTCTCTACTCCTCTATATCTGTCTTTATCTCCTCCTTCTTCACTCTTCCTCTTATCTTTTCTTTCTACTTTTTCTCTCTCTCTCATCTTTTTTCTTTTTCTTTCCTTCCCTCTCCTCTTCCCCCTCCTTCTCTCCATCTGTCTCTCTCTTTCCTCTTATATCACTTTTCTGTTATCTCCTTAGATCCTCTTCTCTCCTTCTTCTTCTCCTACCTATCACTCTTTTCTTCTTTTTCTCTCTATCTCTTCTCTTCTCTTCCCCTCTTCCTTCTTCTCTCTCTTCTTTCCATCTTCTTCTCCTCCTCCTCTCTTTCTTCCTATTTCCTTCTTCTCTTCTCTCTCCTTTTTTCATCCTATCCTCTTTATCTCATTTTTTCCATCTTCCATCCTCTCTCTTCTACCTTTCTCCCCCTCCATTTCTTCTCTATTCTCTCATACCTCTCACCTTCTCTCTTTGCTTACCTTTCTTCTTTCTTCCTCACACTCCTTTATCCCTTCCTTCCTTTCCTCTCCTCCCTCTTCCTTCTTCTCCTATTCCTTCGTACTCCATACTTCTTTTCATCTCCTCTCACTTATTCTTCTCAACCTTTTTCTCTCTCATTTTTTCCTTTTCTCTCTTTTTCTCTCTCATTCTTCCTCTCTTTAATCCTTATCCTTCCATCTTTCTCTTCTTTCTCTCTTTTTTCTCTTATCTCTCTTCATATATCTACTCTTCTCCCTTTTCTCTTCCATCTCTTTCCTCCTCTATTTCTTCTCTACCTCCCTAATCTTCTCTTCATCACTTCTTCTTCTCCATCCTCTCTCTTATTATCTCTCCTCCTTCTTCTTTTATACAATCCCTTTTTCCTTCTCTCTTACTCTATTCTCTCCTCCCACCTCTTTCTTTCTCTATCTTCTCTCTCTATCATTTTCTTCTTTATTCTACTTTCTATACTCCTTTCTATCTCTTATTACTCTTCCCTCTCCCCTTCTATTCTCTTTATATCCTTTTTTTTTTCTTCTTTCTCTCACTTATATTTCCTCCATCTCTTACTCTCTCTTATCTCTCTACTCCTCTTTTTCTCCTCTCTCCCCTCTTATCTTTTATTACCACTTCCTATGTCTTCTATCCTTCCTTCTCTACTTGCTTTTCTCTTTTCCTTTACTCTCTCTCCTTCTTGCACTTCTTCTCTCTCTCTTCTTTCTTTCTCATCCTACACTATTCTTTCTCTCTTCTACTCTCTTCTCTTTCTGTATCTCATCTCCTTAACTTTTCTTTCTCTTATTCTATTTTCTTATTCCTTCCTTTTCCCTCCTTTAATAACTCCTTATCTCCTTTTTTTGCTCCTCATTCTCTCTATTCTCTTCTTTCCCCCTTCTCCTTTTCTTCTCTTTCTCTCTTTCTTTCTTCATTTTTCTACCTACGTTCTCTTACACTATCCCTCCATTCTTCCTTATCCTTAACTCCTTTTTTCTCTCCCCTCCTTTCCCTTCTCTCCTTCTTCACCTCTATCTCTTTTACTCTTTTTTTCATACTCTTCTCTTTCTCTTCTTCTCTATATTTTTTTCTCTCCCACTTCCTAATATATCTCTTCTTTCTTCTTTTTTTCTTCTTTCTTTCTTCTTATATCCTTTTTTTACCATCGTCTACACCTTCTTACCTATCTCTTCTTTCTTATTACATCTCTATCTTTTTCACATGTTCTCTCATCTCTTACTCTTTATTTATCTTCTTCTTATTTCTCCTCTCTGTCTCCTACTTCTCTTCTCCTTTCTTTTCTTCATTTTGATTTTTCTCATCTCTTCTTCTTTCTCCTCTCTCTCGTTCTCTGTCTTCCGTATTTCTCTATTCTTTCATCTTCCCTATTCTCTTTTCCTTTCTTATTCTTCTTCTCTAACTCTCTCCTTTTGTTTATCTCTTATTCTCTTTCTTCTTATCCTTATCCGTCTTTTTTTCATTCTTACTTTTATCTTATTGCTCCTCTCTCTCTTTACTCTTACTTTTTTCTCCTCCTTATATATTTCCTATCCCCTCCACCTCTTCTCTCATACAACATTTTTCATTATATTTTCTCTCGCTACCTTCTGTGTTTTCTTTCTGTGTCTCCTCTCTCTATCTCATATATCCTCTCCTCTCTATCTCTCTCTCTCTTATATCTCTCTCTCTCTCTCTAGTTACTTCTCTCGCCACTCTCTCTCTCTCCGTCTTTCTCTATCTATACCTATCTCTCTCTAGTTCTCTGTCTATCTATCTCTCTCTCTCTATCTCTCTCTCTCTATCTCTCTCTCTCTCTATCTCCCCCAAACCCCACCCCACCCCCCCCCCCTATCTACCTCACCTCTCACTCTCTCTCTCTATCTCTCTCTACTCTCTCTGGTCCCCCCCCATCTGGTCTGTAGTCTGTGTTTGTGGTTTGTGTGTGTTGTTGGTTTTGTGTTTGGTGTGTGTGTGTTGTGTGTGTGTGTTTTTGTGTCGTTTCTCTCTCTATCTACCATATATCCCCGCTTCCCCCCCACCCCCCACACCCCACCCCCCCCCCCCCCCCACCCCCCCCCCCGCGTACCCACCCACACACACACACATATGTGTTGTGTGTGTGTGTATAATATATAGATATATATATATATTATATATATATTCTATATATATAATATATATATATATATAATATATATATGCATGTTATATATATATATATATATATATAATATATATATATATATATTATATATATTATATATATGTATATATATATGTATATATATATATATATATATATATATATATATATATATATATATTATATATACATGATACACTCAACACACACACACACACACACCACACACACACACACACACACACACACATATATATATATATAATATATAATATATATATTATATATATATATATATATCTTACAATATATATAACATATATATACATATATATATTACAGTATATATATCTATATATATATATATATTATAATATATCGTTCAAATATTTATGGAGTTATATATATTTGTGTGTGTATCTGCCTATGAATATATATGTATATATATATGTAATAGTATTTATATACATATATCTACATATATGTACATATATATATTATAATAGATACATATATATATTCTATATGTATATATATATATAGATATATATAAGATTTATATATTATATTATAATAGTCATATATATATTGTATAGTATATACTCACTACACACACACGACACACACACACCCATACACACAATACACATACACCACTCCTCACACACAACACACACACACACTACACACAGCACACACAACACACACACACAAACACATATATATATATAATCATATATATGTATATATAGTATATATCTAATAAATAAAATTAAAAA
>NW_023641517.1:0-10458 GCF_015228065.2 Penaeus monodon
TGGCCCCCTTTTAGGCTACCGGGGTGGAAGCTGCAAGCGAGAAGGCATGCAAGCACTTAACACTATCTAGGCTACCACACCATCGCTTCACAACACCATGCACGTGAAGCACCCACCCATAGTACGTATATGTGCATATAATATATGCTAGCTTTACCTGAGTAGCCTCAGCCTGTTATGGATCTGCACAGTTTCAACCTGCTTTGGCTCTCCCTGTCAGGACTCAGTCAAGGTTGGAGCAGGGAGGGGAGTCTCGCCCGGAGGTGGAGTAGGAGCTAGTTTTGTTGTGTTCAGCTTCCTCCCCTTCAGGGCTGCAACAGTCATTGTCATCATGGCAACGCTGACTGCCTTCTCTGCCTCCTGACTCGTCCTCCCCCAAAGGCGTAGCTATTGCAGTGGCGGCAGCAGCCAACAGGGGTGTCATGTATTCCTCGGCAAAGAGGAGTCGGTCAGTTCTTGAGGAGGATCTTGTGGTGTTCTCTGAAGCTTAATTCCTCTGGTTCACTTGTTAAAGGTGTCCGGTATCGGCTGGGAAGGTGCGACCTTCCTCCCAGGAGGTGGGGGAGTCCTTTCCTTTTTGTTCTGTCCACAGACATGTGTGCCTACGGGAACAAGAACAAAATCTGGTCGTTTTGTAACAACCTCCTGTCGCCCGAGGGCCGCCTCCCTCCTGACGGAGCAATCCAGACTCCAGGCATGACGCCTTTTGGTACATTTAGCTGTTGCAAAGAGGAGTCGGTCGGTTCTTGAGGAGGATCTTGTGGTGTTCTCTGAACCTTAATTCCTCTGGTTCACTTGTTAAAGGTGTCCGGTATCGGCTGGGAAGGTGTGACCTTCCTCCCAGGAGGTGGGGGAGTCCTTTCCTATTTGTTCTGTCCACAGACGTGTGCTTACGGGAGCAAGAACAAAATCTGGTCGTTTTGTAACAACCTCCAGTGCCTTAGGGCATGCTTTAGTGTTGTGTGCCTTGCTACAGTCACCACATTTGGGTTTGGCCTTACAGCTAGCCTGGTGATTACCGTTTTTTTTTGGCACGTGAAGCACCGAAGTGGGTCTAGAAAAGGTTTTAAATGCTGTAGGAGCACCAGTTTACTAAAATCAAGGGTGTGATTGGGCTCTTTTCAGGGTCACAGGACTTGACTGGCTAGGTCCTTCCTTTTTGTCATTCGAGAAGCCTCACAACCTGGGGGTGTGATGTAATCACCTCCACATCACAGGCAACTGAGAAGCCAAGAAGAACCATCTTGACTCTGCTGTCTTCGGGTCAGTTGCAAGATACTCACTTTCCTCCCATCATTAAGCTCCGTTTCGTGCAATTCAAGGTATGTTGGTCTTTAAGGACCATGCCTTGATCTCTGACAACCGGATTTGCCTCTGCGTCTACAATGCTCTAACCATCTGGTAGGCAGTGCCAAAGCCTTCAGGTCTGTAGGGAACTGTAAGCTGTTGGAAATGCTTAGAGGGTCCAGACTCTCCCTCAGTCTGTCAGTCTGGGTCATTTCGGACCGCCCCTTCGGCATGGATTTTGGCCTTGGTCGTGGGAGTAGCTGCTGCTGCGCCTGGATCAGCTTGTGCTCCGATCTCGGCCAGGGAGGGCGCGTCTGAGGGGAAGTCAGAGGTCTCCCTGACATGGTGTAAGGCCTGGAGCGGCCAGCCCGACAGTTAATTTCTTACAGAATTTGGTGGACAGACATGTTTTGTGCTTGGAATATATGTATATATATATATATATATATATATATATATATATATATATATATATATATATATATATATATATATATATATATATAAATATATATATATATATATATATATATATAAATATATATATATATATATATATATATATATATATATATATATATATATATATATATATATGTGTGTGTGTGTGTGTGTGGTGTGTGTGTGTGTGTGTGTGTGTGTGTGTGTGTGTGTGCCTCTGCTCCTGTAGAAATGAAAATAAATACTTTTCTTCCCTTTTCGTTCAAATACCAGAGCGGATAATTGCACTCCATTGTTAAATGCTCCGCCTACATTAGATCATCCACCCCCAAGTATCGGCGAGTTATTAATAGAATAGGACCTCGTTAACTAAGCTTAATCCGAGAACAATCTGGATCTGTAATACCAAACTCGCCCTTTTCACCTGCCATCTAAATTTACCTTTCAGCGAAACGAAAGCACCTGCGCGTTGAAGTTATTGATATCCACACCTGCGTCTTTCGCAAATATACAGCGTGGACGAGACGCACTATTTATAGGAGAGGCCTAAAGAGGAAAGGACGAGCATCACTTACTTGCTTTAGACACCGCTCACGCAGTTCTATGGATCTATCTTGGGACCTTTCTTTTATTTTGTGGTGGTTTTATACGTATGTTATTGTTGTCTATCACCTTGCTAACACTATATTTGTTCTACGTATAACTGATATATCTTAGTATTAAATGCATAACCTTTTACATTCTTCGATACCATCTTCAGGGGTTTAGCATACCGTACTCTAGTATACCGTACTCTAATTACTTCATTACATTTCATAACCGTATTACTATATGCTCCATAAAATTACTGTCACCCAAGTGATATATCCTTTACCTTATATTATCTAAACTCTTTTCACTACGCCACCATATGCAGTGGTGATGCTGCACAATACAGCTGAAATGCATCGCACTACAGCAATGTCTGCCACTAATATACATTCATCATGGCAGAGAATGTTCACACTGACGAATTTACCATCTCTTTTATTTTGAGACTGTCGTGGATATAAAAAGACAAGATCTTTCATCATTCCATTCTTTACTTCTGAAGCTTATTTACACAATAACTATCATTTCACCTTTTTATGCTATCAAAAATAATGAATAACGGATTATAAAAAGGTGAATCTACTTAATCATGTTCTGAAGCGGATCTAATTGAAAGTTTTTACAGTAATGATGTTAGCAATTAAGATGATTTAGTATATATGATAACGATAAATCGTAACAATTGTGATACTGATGATGATGATGTTGATGATAATAACGATGATATAAATCATGATACTGATGAATAACGATAATAATAATGACAATAGTAATACAATGATGATAATGATAACAACGATGATGATGATAATAATGTTGAAAATAATAATAGTTTGTAGTAGTAATAAAAATAATGACGATAATAAGGGTAATAATTGTAACCTAATAATAATCATTATTACTATTATTATCATTATTGTTATTATCATCATATCATTGTTATTATCATTATTATTGTTTTATTATCATTTTTATCATTATTGTCATTATTATTGTTATTATCATTAATATTATCATTATCATGGTATAAAATGATAATGATAATAATAATGGTGATAACACTCATGACTGTAATGTAATGGTAATGAGAAAATAATAAATAATTGGATTGAGGATGAGGATAATAATAATGATAATAATAATGATAATAATAATGATAATGTTAATAATTGTAATGATAATATTGATAATAAAGATAATAATGATGATGATAATATTGATGATACTAAGTAATGGAAATAATGATAATGATAATACTGATGAGGATGGGGATCAGGATGATGATAATGATAATAACGATAATAATAATAATAGCAACAATAATAGTAACAATAGCAATAATGATAATGTTATTAATAATGATGATAATGATAATATTGATGATAAGAATCATAAAATAACAACAACAACAACAACAGCAGCAACAACAACAACAATAATAATAATAGTAATAATAATAATAATAATAATAATAATAATAAAATAATATAATAATAATAATAGTGTTATTATTACTGTTAGTGTTCCATTTGCCTCAAACTTCAATCACCCTAGGTCGCTGGTAGTGACTCGGTGTTTGATTTTGATTAGCAGATCTAAAGAAAAGAAAATAATAATAATAATAATAATGATAACATTAATATTAATAATAACACAACAATAATATTAATAATAATGATAACAATAATGATAATAATAATAATAATAAATATAATCATGAAAGATAAAAATGATAAAGATAATAATAATAATAATGACAATAATGATAATAACAATAATAATAATAATAATAATAATAATAATGATAATAATAATAATAATAATAATATAATAATTATTATTATTATTATTATTATTATTATTATTACTATTATTATTATTATTATTATCATTATTATTATTATTATTATAATTATAATGATGATGATGATAATATAATAATAAATGATAATATAAATAGCAATAATAATATTGATAATAATAATAATAATAATAATAATAATATAGTAATAATAATAATTATAATTATAATGATGATGATATACTAATAACAATAATGATAGTAATGATAATAGTAATGATAATAATAATAATAATAATTATAGTAGTAATCATAATGGAAATAGTGATAACAATAATTATGATAAAGACAATGATAATGTCAGATATTACGATATAAATGACTATGATAACGCTGATAATGATGATAATAATGTAAATAATAATTATGATGATGATAAGAAAAATAATCATAAAGAAACGATAATTCATATTCACTGGAAATTAGTTATCACAAATCATATTTCACTGACGTTAATGAAAATTTTATTTAAAGCTACCTACAAGGTCAGATTAAACTCAGTTTCACTCGTACCCAAAAACGTGCATATACACTAAAGGCTATATTTCCCACAAAATGATGTTAGTAGCTTTCTTATACTGTACTTAAAACAGATATCAATAGCCGATGAAACGCTGTTATTTCCATCTACCATCAGGTTGCGTGTATGTCCATGTACATATACAGACGTGCACAGACTCATAAAAACACAGATAAACAGAATAAGGTTGAATACAAGGTCATTGCTTAAATTATTCTTGACGTATACCATCATTATGAATAGGTCATAATTTGAATAAAGTTTGGTTTTGATTCCATTTGCTACAAAGGATATTCTTGGTGTGACATACTGTCTGTTTGATTTTGCTCACGTGTGTCAGCTGGTGCTGATTCGACTGAACCGAGTCCTTGCCCGCCGTGGTGCCCAGCCACAGCAGTAACCTCCAGGCGACAGTTGCAATTTCTCGCGCCTGGACGGGGCGTGAACCGCCGACCCCTCGGATGAGAGGCCGACACGTTACCACTGTACTAGCCGGTACAGGTTAATTCACATGAGGCGAGAATTGGGAGAAATTATGAATACATAAGATAAACCTTTAAAATGTATGTGAAAAAGTGAAAAAATTAATGTCTTTAAATGCGACGAATTGAACAATATGTGTCTATATATATATATATATATATATATATATATATATATATATATATATATATATATATATATATATATATATATATATATATATATGTATAAACGTATGCACACACACGCATACACATGCACAGACACACACACATATATATATAATATATATATATATATATACATATATATATATAATGTGTGTGTGTCTGTGCATGCGTATGCGTGTGTGTGCATACGTTTATACATATATATATATATATATATATATATATATATATATATATATATATATATATATATATATATATATATATATATATATATATAGACACATATTGTTCAATTCGTCGCATTTAAAGACATTAATTTTTTCACTTTTTCACATACATTTTAAAGGTTTATCTTATGTATTCATAATTTCTCCCAATTCTCGCCTCATGTGAATTAACCTGTACCGGCTAGTACAGTGGTAACGTGTCGGCCTCTCATCCGAGGGGTCGGCGGTTCACGCCCCGTCCAGGCGCGAGAAATTGCAACTGTCGCCTGGAGGTTACTGCTGTGGCTGGGCACCACGGCGGCAAGGACTCGGTTCAGTCGAATCAGCACCAGCTGACACACGTGAGCAAAATCAAACAGATCAGTATGTAAAACCAAGAATATCCTTTGTAGCAAATGGAATCAAAACCAATTTTATTCAAATTATGACCTATTCATAATTGATGGTATACGTCAAGAATAATTTAGCAAATGACCTTGTATTCAACCTTATTCTGTTTATCTGTTTTTTTTATGAGTCTGTGCACGTCTGTATATGTACATTTGGGCATACACGCAACCTGATGGTAGATGGAAATAACAGCGTTTTCATCGCTATTGATATCTGTTTTAAGTACAGTATAAGAAAGCTACTAACATCATTTTTTGGGAAAATATAGCCTTTAGTGTATATGCACGTTTTTTTGGGGACGAGTGAAACTGAGTTTAATCTGACCTTGTAGGTAGCTTTAAATAAAATTTTCATTAACGTCAGTGAAATATGATTTGTGATAACTAATTTCCAGTGAATATGAATTATCGTTTCTTTTATGATTATTTTTCTTATCATCATCATAATTATTATTTACATTATTATCATCATTATCAGCGTTATCATAGTCATTTATATCGTAATATCTGACATTATCATTGTCTTTATCATAATTATTGTTATCACTATTGCCATTATGATTACTACTATTATTATTATCATTATCATTATCATTATTATTATTATTATTATTATTTTATTATTATTATTATTATTATTATTATTATTATTATTATTATTATTATTATTATTATTATTATCATTATTATTATTATTATTATTATTATTATTATTATTATTATTATTATTATTATTATTATTGTTATTAGTATTATTATTATTATTATCATTATTATTATTATTATTATTATTATTATTATTATTATTATTATCATTATTATTATTATTATTATTATTATTATTATTATTATTATTATTATCATTATTATTATCATCATCTTCATCGTCATCATTCTTACTATTACCATTATTATTGTTATTATCATTATTATTATTATTATTATTATTATTATCTTTTATTATTACCCTAATTATTATTATTGTTATTATTATCACTATTATTATCATTATTATTATATTATTGTTGTTGTTATTATTAATATTAATGTTATCATTATTATTATTATTATTATTTTCTTTTCTTTAGATCTGCTAATCAAAATCAAACACCGAGTCACTACCAGCGACCTAGGGTGATTGAAGTTTGAGGCAAATGGAACACTAACAGTAATAATAACACTATTATTATTATTATTATTATTATTATTATTATTATTATTATTATTATTATTATTACTATTATTATTATTGTTGTTGTTGTTGCTGCTGTTGTTGTTGTTGTTGTTATTTTATGATTCTTATCATCAATATTATTGTTATTATGATTATTAATATCATTATTAACATTATCACTGTTATTATTATCATTATTATTATTATCATTATTATCAAAATTTTATCATTATCATTATTATCATTATCATTATCATTATCATCATTATTAATAACATTATCATTATTGCTATTGTTACTATTATTGTTGCTATTATTATTATTATCGTTATTATCATTATCATCATCCTGATCCCCATCCTCATCAGTATTATCATTATCATTATTTCCATTACTTAGTATCATCAATATTATCATCATTATTATTATCATTATTATCAATATTATCATTACATTATCATTATCATTATTCTTATCACTACTATGATCATTATTTTTGTTATTATTATTGATATTATCATTACTCTTATCAGCATATTATTTTTGTTGTTTTTGTTATTATTATTATTATTATTATTATTATTATTATTATTATTATTATTATTATCCTCATCCTCAATCCAATTATTATTATTATTTTCTCATTACCATTACATTACAGTCATGAGTGTTATCACCATTATTATTATCATTATCATTTTTATCATGATAATGATAATATTAATGATAATAACAATAATAATGACAATAATGATAAAAATGATAATAATAACAATAATAATGATAATAACAATGATATTGATGATAATAATAATAATGATAATAATAGTAATAATGATTATTATTAGGTTACAATTATTACCCTTATTATCGTCATTATTTTTATTACTACTACAACTATTATTATTTTCAACATTATTATCATCATCATCGTTGTTATCATTATCATCATTGTTATTACTATTGTCATTATTATTATCGTTATTCATCAGTATCATGATTTATATCATCGTTATTATCATCAACATCATCATCATCAGTATCACAATTGTTACGATTTATCGTTATCATATATACTAAATCATCTTAATTGCTAACATCATTACTGTAAAAACTTTCAATTTAGATCCGCTTCAGAACATGATTAAGTAGATTCACCTTTTTATAATCCGTTATTCATTATTTTTGATAGCATAAAAAGGTGAAATGATAGTTATTGTGTAATAAGCTTCAGAATAAAGAATGGAATGATGAAAGATCTTGTCTTTTTATATCCACGACAGTCTCAAAATAAAGAGATGGTAAATTCGTCAGTGTGAACATTCTCTGCCATGATGAATGTATATTAGTGGCAGACATTGCTGTAGTGCGATGCATTTCAGCTGTATTGTGCAGCATCACCACTGCATATGGTGGCGTAGTGAAAGAGTTTAGATAATATAAGGTAAGGATATATCACTTGGGTGACAGTAATTTTATGGAGCATATAGTAATATACGGTTATGAAATGTAATGAAGTAATTAGAGTACGGTATACTAGAGTACGGTATGCTAAACCCCTGAAGATGGTATCGAAGAATGTAAAAGGTTATGCATTTAATACTAAGATATATCAGTTATACGTAGAACAAATATAGTGTTTAGCAGGTGATAGACAACAATAACATACGTATAAAACCACCACAAAATAAAAGAAAGGTCCCAAGATAGATCCATAGAACTGCGTGAGCGGTGTCTAAAGCAAGTAAGTGATGCTCGTCCTTTCCTCTTTAGGCCTCTCCTATAAATAGTGCGTCTCGTCCACGCTGTATATTTGCGAAAGACGCAGGTGTGGATATCAATAACTTCAACGCGCAGGTGCTTTCGTTTCGCTGAAAGGTAATTTAGATGGCAGGTGAAAAGGCGAGTTTGGTATTACAGATCCAGATTGTTCTCGGATTAAGCTTAGTTAACGAGGTCCTATTCTATTAATAACTCGCCGATACTTGGGGTGGATGATCTAATGTAGGCGGAGCATTTAACTATGGAGTGCAATTATCCGCTCTGGTATTTGAACGAAAAGGGAAGAAAAGTATTTATTTTCATTTCTACAGGAGCAGAGGCACACACACACACACACACACACACACACACACACACACACACACACACACACACACATATATATATATATATATATATATATATATATATATATATATATATATATATATATATATTTATATATATATATATATTTTTATATATATATATATATATATATATTATATATATATATATATATATATATATATTTATATATATATATATATATATATATATTATATATATATATATATATATATATATTCCAAGCACAAAACATGTCTGTCCACCAAATTCTGTAAGAAATTAACTGTCGGGCTGGCGCTCCAGCCTTCACCCATGTCAGGGAGACCTCTGACTTCCCCTCAGACGCGCCCTCCCTGGCCGAGATCGGAGCACAAGCTGATCCAGGCGCAGCAGCAGCTACTCCCACGACCAAGGCCAAATCCATGCCGAAGGGGCGGTCCGAATGACCCAGACTGACAGACTGAGGGAGAGTCTGGACCCTCTAAGCATTTCCAACAGCTTACAGTTCCCTACAGACCTGAAGGCTTTGGCACTGCCTACCAGATGGTTAGAGCATTGTAGACGCAGAGGCAAATCCGGTTGTCAGAGATCAAGGCATGGTCCTTAAAGACCACATACCTTGAATTGCACGAAACGGAGCTTAATGATGGAGGAAAGTGAGTATCTTGCAACTGACCCGAAGACAGCAGAGTCAAGATGGTTCTTCTTGGCTTCTCAGTTGCCTGTGATGTGGAGGTGATTACATCACACCCCCAGGTTGTGAGAGCTTCCGAATGACAAAAGGGAAGACCCTAGCCAGTCAAGTCCTGTGACCCTGAAAAGAGCCCAATCACCACCCTTGATTTTAGTAACTGGGGCTCCTACAGCATTAAACCTTTTTCTAGACCCACTTCGGTGCTTCACGTGCCAAAAAAAAACGGTAATCACCAGGCTAGCTGTAAGGCAAACCCAAATGTGGTGACTGTAGCAAGGCACACAACACTAAAGCATGCCCTAAGGCACTGGAGGTTGTTACAAAACGACCAGATTTTTGTTCTTGCTCCCGTAAGCACACGTCTGTGGACAGAACAAATAGGAAAGGACTCCCCACCTCCTGGGAGGAAGGTCACACCTTCCAGCCGATACCGGACACCTTTAACAAGTGACCAAGAATTAAGGTTCAGAGAACACCAAATCCTCCTCAAACCGACGACTCCTTTA
>NW_023641518.1:0-10456 GCF_015228065.2 Penaeus monodon
TCCGGTTTTTTCAACCCAAGGACCAAAAAATCGATCTTTAAAATAAACAAACTACTTCTCACCTCTTCATCTCCCGCAGGAACACCATAAAAATTTTTGATAGCTTTAAAAAATCCCCAAAAATTTTTTTATTTTGGCGATATCCTAAAAAGAAAAAAGCCCTCAAAAGTTACCTCTTGTGGGGGAAAATAAACTAAAATTTATCAAAGGGGTTATTGTTTTTTACTTCATGCAACAATCTCCAAAGTAAATAAATCCTTTTCAAAAGGGAGGCTTGGGGGATGTTCCCCCCCCTACCCTCCATATGGTATTTTCAGAAAAAGACCTATGTGATACGAGTTTTTTATGCTTTTTTTTTTTTAAGATTAATTTTGGGAGTTTAAAGACGAGGCTAAATCTGGTCATTTATTTTTGGCAGGGTGTTTCGATTGTGTTTTTGTATCTCTCCGGGCTACTGTTTTTGCTGTTTATTCAGTTTTTTATTGATTTGTATTTTCAGTTTTTTAATTTGACCATTAAAACCAAATTTCTTCAAATCAGAAATTTCTTTGTCCTTGCCACTTCCTGACTAATAGGGTTACACTGGGGTTGCTCTGAGCATGGGAGTATTGGGTTTTTATACAAATTTCATTTTCCCTCTTGGTTCACGTACAAACATCAGCCCCTCTTTGTTAATTTTTCTTCTCTTTCAAGCTCCCTCAGCGGGCCCGAGAGGGGAACCCCAAGTTAGAACTTAAACATTCTCATACATTCTATGTTATGACCCCAAAATTTACCACATAGGTTTACTATATCTTTACATTGCATGAAATGAGGTGTCGATTTTGGTTCTTTACGCAAAAAGTTTTTGGAAAGGTCCATTGGACCATTTTTAAACGTGACATCTCAGGAATTTATTCAAAAAAATTCAAAATAAAAATTCCCCCATCTTCACTTCCTTCTTCCTAAATCCTTAAAATTTCCTTTCCCGGTTTTGGGGCCAAAAGGAGGGTTACCAAATTTAAAATCATGGTCTGATACTTAATTAAAATCAAAACCCTGGAGCTGAATTAACTTTTAAAAGGGAAAGTCACTCCTTTTTATGGGAAAAAATCAAATCGCCGCCCACTTGCCCTAAAGGACCTTTTTGAATAAGGGGGGAAAGTTAAAAGCTTTGTTTTCCATTCCGCTTGTAAACTACCTTGCTTCTCTAGGGGAAATTGAAAAAACTTTCCCCCGCTTTTTCAGCATGGGGGTTCCATTTTTCAAAATCGTTATCTTGGGATGTCATGAGTGCAAAAAAAAAGGGGTCCATGGACGCTCAGACTACGGGGCCTCCCTTCCGGGTAAAAAACCTGAAAAGGGCTATTTTTGGGAAAAGGAGTATTGGGGGTCTGAGGGGGGTCTGACGACCCCTACTGCGTATGTGCGCCCTGAAAAATCAGGCACTAAGTGCAGGCAGGGGTAAGTAATCTACTTAAAAATCAAAAACGCGACGTGAGAAGACCCCGGGACCCGGGTAGCTCTTGTGAAAAGGTTTTTATTTTAAATGCTGCTGCGTCCGAAAGAGGTCTATACTAACAAAATGTATCAAGTGATCGCCGACCACCCGTCTTTGGACCGAGAAGTACTGACGATTACGCGTTTTTCGGGTGGTCGACGTTTTTCTGATTTTTAAAGGTAACTGCAGCTTCGTGTGTTCTCTTTATTGTTTGTTGGGGTTGTCCCGGGCTTGGGCCCGGTCTTGCTTATTTTTGTTTATAATATAAGTTCATATTTGGGCTAGATTTTCGGCCCCCTTGGCCAGTTTTTTTTATGTATTTTTCCCTAATATAAACTCAACCATTTCCTCGAGGGCCCGTGCGAGGGGGCCTGTGTTCCCCTCCCATTTCGTTTTTGTTTTTTCTTTTTTATTTGTTTTCTTCCGTTATTATAAACGTCATTGTTATTTTTCTATTATTATTTTGTGATGAAATCTGGTGATAAATAATATGTGTTCTTTATTTAAATTATATGCTTTTTTGCCGTACAGACATGAAATTGACAAAAACCAGTGTTTTTTTTCCGGGGGGTTATATTCTCTGGACTGTTTTTTTTTTATTCTTGTTCATTTTTAAATATATATTTTCATTTGTTTATATTTCTCTCAAAGGACTCGTTATAATGTACACATCAGGCTTTGATGATTTGGAGAAGTTTACATGTATTAAACATATATAGCTTTCACAACGCCCCCGCCATGCCATACAATCATGCGGGTGTATTGTGTCGGTGCTGGAGGGTAGATATAAACCACGAATAATTACCCTGCTATTTGCTCTTATACGACATCGTTATTATTAGATATGATATAAATAGGTCTACCGTACGTGACGGACGTATCCCGGGATTTATATATATATATATATATGTTGTTGTGTGTGTGTGTGTGTTTTATATATAATATATATATATATATATAACATATGGATTATTCATTCAATCTTTATGATATGTGTATATATTATTATATTTAGTATATATCTATTTATATCATATAGTATATATCTAATAATCTATTTCATATATAAATATAATCACTATATATATATTCTATACTCTATATAGAGATAAATATATATTCTTATATGAGACTGTTCTTCAATGCACAGGCCTATCCTCAATCATCGGTGTACCGCCTAGTTTCTTATTGTTTTGTGCCGTTTTTAATCCTGCTATTTCGTCGACTAACACTTGCACTAAGATAACATACCTTAAGTTGTCTAACGATCTGAGAGGCAGAGGCAAACACAACTCTTGTGCATTTATATTATTACTGCAAGACGATTTCATTGCTGTAAATCGTCTCCAAGTCGATCATCATCATGCCTGTGCCGACGCTGCTTCGCTTCCAACAAGGCCTGTCGAGTCCCTCCTTGTCAGTGCAACATCTAAGTTTTGCGAGGGCTGATGAAGACGTAGAACCAGTTGATCATTTGCCATATTGGTATATAGATGGTCCGCTCTAGTAAAAGTAATGAATTCCCATGGCGTATAGTTGTTGAAAGGGTCGTAACGTAATGCAAATGTCTGTGATGCTGCTTGTGTGAATTACCCTTTGTACTTTTTAATGTTTTTTTGAGTAAATATAGCAAGAATAAGGTAATTGATATGTGATGTATGTGTGTAATAAACAAGTTCGTTTTATAATTTCTTATATTTATATTATGTATAGTATATTATTATTATATATATGTTATATATATTGATATAGTATATATTGAGATGGATAGCTTGATAGGTAGTTATATAAAGAGAAGGCAGATAGCTAAGAAAGATATAAGGCTTACATAGAGATAATGCAACAGAAATAATGTTGAAGCAACTTAGTCTGCATACAAGTTCTCAAATTTGCTTTGTAAATTTCGATGTAAGTGTTTATGTGTGTGATACGTTATGCGTGGGTGTTTGTATGTACTAGTGAGACGTCTAAATATTTCTATATATGTGTATGTGTATGTGTACGCGCCTTTGTACTTACAATTGCAATTTGGTATTAGCATCCGACTTTTCGAATATTTTAACCTAACTTTGGCTTATCTTCCAACCGTATATCAGCTGCTATAATTCACATCACTATATCGTCAAGTTCTCGCAGACGTGCTGCCTAGAATCACCAGCCAAGATTTTTCTGTTTTCATCGATGGCCAAAGTCATTAAGTGCCTGCTTCTCTCTGCTCTCCCTGGAGTCTTGTGTACTAGACGCTATGGACATCGGCCAGCCTGCGAGCCGACACGACACTTGCTCGCCGACAGAATGATCAACGAGTGTAAACAGTCGGGTGAGTTCGGATGGGTGAATGCATGGTACAGTTCCCGTTTAAGTTTCTTAAAAAAAAAAGTCTTAATGATGATAGCTGCGGACAAAAAAAATCGCTTATCCGCGATGACTTGGAGTAAGGAATGGGAGAGGAGAGGAAGGGGTGGGGCTGTTAAGTGATATTTTTATCACAGTTTGTCTTTTCATTTCTTTCAGATCATGCGCTAAAGGAGCTTTAATAACCATTTGTGGCAATAATTAACATGTTTGCCTTGTATACACATTGGGCGTCGGAAAATCAGATTTAGATAACCAGTGATATCATGGGCTGGCTCGTGAGAGAAACTATCTCTCTTCTCTCTCTCTCTTCTATCTTCTCTATCTATCTATCTATCTTCTATCTATCTATCTATCTATATATATATATTATATATATATATATATATACTATATATATATATCATATTATATATATATATATAATATATATATATATATATAATATATATATATATATATTATTATATATAGTATATATACATATAATATCATACATTTGTATATATGTATATATTACATAGTATATTGTGTTATATATATAACATATATCTATATGTTTATATATATATATATATATATAATATATACATATATATATATATATATATTTTAATATATATTTTATCACAAACACACACACACACACATACACATATAGATAAATATATATATTATATATATATATAATATATATATATATATATATATATATATATATGAATGTGTGTGTCTGTATGTATATATATGCATATATGTATTTACATATATATACACACAGTAGGGCTCGGACACTGCTGAGAAGGGACAAGGAACAGTTCATCAGGAATCTTGCTGAGGAGGTCGAAGGCCATTTCTTGGTAAATGACCTTCGCCCTGCCTACCAAGCCCTGAGAAAACTGAACTCTAAGCCCTCCTCACAGATGACTGCAGTCCGATCAGCGGATGGACGGATCATCTCAGATCATGTGGGTTCGTGAACGTTGGGCTGAGTATTTTGAACAGTTGTACCAGGTAGACCCTCCAACAGTTAGCTTGGATGCAAGCGATGTCTCAGGCCTGTGCCGGACCCACCCATCAGCGAGGAACCTCCTACCCTAACAGAGGTTAGGATGGCGATTTCCAAGCTGAAGAGTGGGAAAGCTGCAGGCATATGTGATATCCCTGCTGAACTGTTAAAGGCTGGGGGTGAACCTATGGCTCGGGGCCTGCTTACAGTCCTGACTGCCATCTGGCAGTCTGGTACCATTCCCCCTGACCTGCTGAGGGGCTGTCATCCCTCTCTGGAAGGGGAAAGGGATCGTTGGATTGTAGCAAACTACCGTGGTTACACTGCTCAGCATACCAGGCAAGGTTCTCGCCCACATTCTTCTGAAACGGATCTGCAACACACTACTGAGGCATCAGAGAACCGGAGCAGTCTGGATTTACTCCTGGCAGTCCACGATAGACTGTATACTAGCGCTTCGAGTAACTGTGGAACGCTGTCGTGAGTTTGGTCGTGGTTGCTTGCAGCCTACATCGACCTCAAGAAGGCGTTTGACTCGGTGCATCGGGAATCGCTATGGAGATCCTGAGGCTCAGGGGAATTCCGACACAGATTATGGCCTGATAGCAAGCCTCTATACTGGTACTGAAAGTGCTGTAAAGTGTGGTGGGGGTATGTCAAACTTCTTCCTGTTAATTCAGGGGTGAGGCAGACTGCGTCCTTGCACCAATACTTTTCAACACCTGTATGGACTGGATAATGGGTAGAGCTACTAGCCAAAGTCAGTGTGGGCAACACTAGGCAATATAAGGTCTCAGACCTTGACTTTGCCGATGATGTTGCTATCCTATCTGAGTCCTGGAATCACTTGTGGCGGTCTTGATGCATTTAGCAATGAGGCGAAGCCCCTAGGCCTAGAGGTCTCCTGAACCAAGACCAAGATTCGGACTTTAGGGGGCCTGTTAGGGGAACCCGTTCAGTTGTCCATGCTTGCGCGAGGACGTTGAAGTCACAGAAAGTTTTACATACCTTGGTAGCGTAGTCCATATCTCTGGGTTGTCAGACCAGGAAGTCAGTACTTGGATTGGTCTGGCAAGCTGTGTGTCTTCAAGACCTTGATACTGCCAGTTTTGCTCTATGGAAGCGAAACCTGGACGCTATCCAGTGTCTTGATCCTTTTGTAACAAGTCCCTTCGCCGGATCATGGGGTACAGTTGGCAGGACCGCGTGTCCAACCGGCGGTTACACCGTGAGACTGGCATGGGACCTGTTACTTGCATAATCCGGGATCGCCAGCTTAGGCTATATGGCCACCTAGCTCGTCTCCCTGTGGACGACCCTGCCCACCAGGTTGTCTCTCTGCGAGACAACCCTGGGTGAGGAGACCTGTGGGACGACCTAGAGATCATGGCTTGGCAGCTCGACGAGACCTGTCGCGAGGAATTAGGAGGGCCGTGGGCCTGCCTGGAGACTCGCCTCGAGGATCCCCGTGGCTGGAAGCGAAGGTGGATGCGCAAGCGCCCCCGTCGGCGTTAGCCCCTTGATGATGATGATGCTGATACACACAGTATATATATATATATATATATATATATATATATATATATATATATATATATATATATATATATATATGTATATGTATATTATATATTATAAGGGTAGGAATAATATTAGATGTATGTAACTAATATCACACATCTATCATTATACACACATGTATGTTATGGGTAAAACATTCATATAAACGTAATAGAACGTTTATACCATATTAATTCTTATCAAGTACTAGTAACAGGGCATATAAATGAGTTCTTTAATAATAAAAATGACCGAATATATTTACTACTCGCATTCTTTTGTTAAAAGTAACATACACCTCTATCTCCTGCTAATTATAAACTCAATAATAATCATGTATAAAATATAATAAAAAGTGCGACGGATTGAGACCCACAGCTCCATGTATTTCCGTTTACCTGACAAAAATAGTCATCCTCTTTAACTTTTCACATTAACCTTCCCACACTGTACGTGATATTGTTCCTTCGCAAGGCATACTTGGTCAAATCGAGTTTACCCCTTAGAAATTCCTTGCTGTATCTGGACACACCACACACACCACACACACATACCACACACAAGCACACCAACAGCACACACAACCACCGCACACAACACACACACACTATTATTAAATATATAATATTATATCTAGTATATTATAATATCATATATATATATTATTATAATATATATAAAAATAGTAACAAGGTAGCGTAACATGCGTGTTGGTGTCTCCTCATTTATCCTTCTTGCTGCCTCTCTTGGACTTGTCTCAGTTCTCTCTCTCCTTCTACTCTCTCTCTCATTCTCTCTCTTCTCATCATCTTCTTCCTCTCTCTCTCAGTCTACTTCCTCTCTCTCTCTCTCTCGCTTCTCTCTCGCTCTCTCCATCTACCACACACACACACACACACACACACACACACACACACACACACACACACACACACACACATCACACACACATCATATGTATTTTATGTGCATTTATGTATATGTATATATATACATAGAATGGGTATATTGCGCACACACACACACACACACACACACACACACAAACAACAACACAACATAATATATTTATATTATTTATTATATATTATTATATTAGTATATATATATATATTATATTATATATATTTTTATAATGTAGCTGTAATGTAATGTGTGTGGTGTGTGTGTGTTATATATATATATACTATATATACTATATATATATCATATATATATATATATATAGATATTTATCATATATATATATATATATTTGTATATACACCTCTATTTCTCATTCCCTACACATTTGCGGAACTGCTTTTACCGTCAGATTTATAACTATCTTTAAAACCTTGCTTAATTGTGATATAAGCTAATCAAGTACAGTAAAAGTATCAGGTGCTGAGCTGCCTCATTCGGGCTGAGTTAGTGGCAAACTTGTGGTTTAATTCATGCATGACAGGTTTTCGAGTTTAGTTTTCGGATTATAACTTACAGTTTGTTTGATGAAATATAAATAATAAACATCTTTTTCTTTATCATTAGTATGTTAGATTTACTTATAACAGCTTCCATATTTTATGTGGCATGTTGCGGACAGGGATCACTGTTACAATGATTTATTCTCGACATTAGAGTACCTAATGTTGCATTATCAACAGATGATGCGCTTGTTAATCTTCCGCAATGATCAGGACTTTATTTCTCTTTCCTCCTTAAATTAGTCTTCGTAAGTATTGTGTCTTGTTCTCCTTACATTGCAATTCTATGTCTTTTAAAAGTTCTAACTGCCAACTCCAATTCAGGGTAAAACTATCTTCGCACAAAGGCTCCACCGTAACAGGAGCAGGGCATTATGACGTATATATATATATATATATATATTATATATATATATATATATATTATATATATATATATATATATATAGATATTATATACACACACACATACATACATACTACATACATACATATCAAACAACATAATTCAACTAACATACATAACATACATACATACATAAATACATGCATGCATCATGCATACATACATAACAAAAAACTATACATATAATACATATATATATATATATAGATATATATTAATCTCTCTCTATATATTTTCTATCCATCTATCTATCTATCTATATACTTATATATTAAAAGAGGTCTAAGTCTTGCAGTAGAATGACAGGCTACTAGAAAAAATATATATCCCCATATGCAAATACTCACACACACCACACAACACACAACAACACACACACACAACACACCACAACACACACACACACACACATATATATATATATATATATATATATTATATATATATATATATATTATATATATATATATATATATATAGTATATATATATACATACAGATACACGTACATGTATATGTATGGGATTTTTTTTTCGACAACTATTCATCCTCTCTGAATTCATTATTGATTTTTTTGGGGGAGTGCAAGCTTTGTCTGGCTGACTGCCTCACCAAGCAACTGCGATCCAGGGCGCTGCCACTTGTGCCACGGCGACACTTCCTCTACGAACAACTCGTAAGTGGGTGTCCACGCCAGCGCTGTTTCCATGGTTCGCTTTCACGTTTCCGTTTTTTTTTCTCTCTCTCTCACAATCGCTGGCATTTTCCCCGATGCGATAATCCCAGTCACGTTAATTATCGTTTTTGCTGGCAATTTTTCCGTGCTTTTTTGTTAAAAATCATAGGTTTATTGAAAATCACCATAGAACGCAAAGTAGTTTTTAAATTTTATAAAACATTGGAAGACAACTAATAACATAAAAAAAAATTTAAAAAGACAATAAAGTTTAGCCAAAAGCAAAACAAGACAACTTTGCACTATAGTGTGTTGTATATTATATTTTAAATATTATTTTATTATTATTAAATTTTTTATATATATTTTTTTATATAATATATAAAATATTATAATTATAAAATATATATTATATTATATATTATATATAAATTAATATAATATTTAAAAAAGGGGGGTGCGCATATAAAATTTTGATATTTTTTTTTTAAATGTATGCATGGCATGTGTGTATTGTGTATATTTGGGGTATGATATATATGCTGGGAAAGTGAAAAGGTGTGTGTTTTGCTTGGCCAAAAATGAAAATACGTAAACTTAGGGCATGTGTGGTGAATCTTTTGACTAAAATCGCATAATGAAAACAGATATAAATAGTCCCCACATTATGTACTTGTACTCAAACCCATGTCCGGGGTATACCCCCCTGTGTGAGCAGGCCCCCTCGTTGCGGGCCATCGGGCATACCCCGGGAAACTACATCCCTTCCACCAAGATACACCTAAGGCGTATACCTCTCAATCAAAAACCCCTACGCACAAACAAAACTGCCCTTATTTCCCGGGGGCGAAGGGGCCCCTGTTACCGCGGCGATCAAATCGCTCTGGGGGAGGGGCTAAAAAACTCAGGTTAAAGCAGGCCGCCCCATGTTGGTGAACTTTGCACATATAAAATAAGGACCAAGAGAAATAACGTTTAATAAATGAGGAAATTTTTTTTATTAATGGGATATTGTAACTGTGAAGTTAAAAGACTTGGCGAAGAAAAAAGTTAAGATTAAAGGCCTTTTTGGGGAGGTAAAACCCAAAGGGAGCAAGCGGAATTGGGGTAGGGGTTTTTAGTTCACAAACGCTTGAAAAAAAAGGAAAAAGTGGGTTATTAACAAAAAAACAAACATAAAAAACTTAAAATTGTTCAAGCTTTCTCCAAACCCCAGACGTGGAGTTGATTTTGCTAGTTTTTAGCAAGGGGTAAAACCATTTCACAATAATTGGGGAGATTTTTTCCCAAAAAGGTAAAAAGGCCGGGTGAATTAGGAAAGGGGGGGGGCTACTAGCTTATTATCTTTTATCCCCGAAAGGGACTCCCCTGGACCGTCATCGATTTTTTATTAAATTTTTAATTTTTAATATAAAAAAAAAATTTTTTATAATATTAAAATAAAATTATGAATATTTACACATATTTGAATTAATCAAAAAAAAAAGATAATAATTAAAATTAA
>NW_023641519.1:0-10456 GCF_015228065.2 Penaeus monodon
ATTTTGCAAATGACGAAACCCTTCGTATAGGCCAGCGTTCTCTTTCTTTACTTATAAAAATGAGGTGAATTTTATTCCCAAATGGCTGAGCGTACAAACTTAGTAGCTGATTCCTCTCTCTCTCCTCTCTCTCTCTCTCTCTCTCTTCTCTCTCTCTCTCTCTAAATTATATAATATATATATTAATATTATTATATTATAATATAATATATTATATATATTAAAAGTTTATATTTATATATATATATAATTATATATATATATATATATAAAAATTTGTAATTATAATAATTATAAATATATATATATATATATATATATAAATATAATAAAATATCGTTGTGGGGGTGTTGGTTGTGGGTGTGTGTGTGTTGTGTTTGGTGGGTGTGTTGTGTAGTGTGTGTGTGTGTTGTATACAACACCCACCACAGATATATTATATATATATATATAATATATATTATATTATAATATACATTTAATATATTATATATATAATTATTATATATAATATTATGTATGTATTATTTTTATATTTTTAAAACTATTATAAATATATTTTATATAAAATAATATTTTTAATGTTATAATATATTACTATAATATATATATAAATTTATATATACTATTATATATATAATATTAAATTTATATTTTTATATACATTAAATATATAAAAATTATATATTATATAATTATATATATATAAATGCATACATGCCAGATTACATACATCCATGAAAAAATATATATTATTTTTTTAATAAAATATATATATATATTATATATATTTATATATATAGTTATAAAAATTAACATATTTACACCCTACATCATATATTATATATATTAATTTTATATAAAATATTAAAATATATAATAATATTATATATAAAATTTATATGTAAAATATTATTAATTATATTAAAAATTTATATATATATATTGTTATAATATATATTTTAATATATTATATATTATTATATATAATATAATTTATATATTATATTATATATTATATATATTTATTATATATATAATAATAAATATATTAGGTGGGTGTGTGTGTGGTGTGTGTGTGTGTGTTTTATATATATATAATATATTATATTTTAAAAATATAATATATTATAATATATATATATATATATAACATATATATATTAATTATTATTTTTATATAATATTTTTATCCTACTATGTTATCTTACATTAAAAGTGTGTGTGTGGTGTGTGTGTTGTGTTGATTCAAACAAAAAATTTGTAATTATTACTGAATTCGATTTCATACTGGCTAAAAAGGTATTGAAAAAAGAACCCCTTCGAATTTTGTTCCTTTTTTTGTCTCTAAAAATTTTTTTACCAATTTACCTACTTTTTAAAAGGGCCCAAATTCCCTTTCTTTTTTTTTTGTTTTTATTGGCTGTGCTGTTTTTTTCTTTTTCTATTTTTTTCGAAAAAAAAGACAAAAAACTTTCCTTGTTTTGGATCAGTGATTTATGTTTATGATTATATGTATCTTTTTTTAAGGGGGGAGGGCGAGAGTTAGAGGGGAGAGATGGGTGGAAAGAGGTAAAAAAAAGAGAGGAGTGGGGAAAGGGAAGATTTTTGGGGAACCAGAGCATAGGGAGAGGGGGACATGAGGGGAACCCAAACATAGGGAGAGGGGGGATTAGGGGGAAGCCAACATAGGGGAGGGGGGGATATGGGGGGAAGCCAACATAGGGGAAAGGGGGACAGGGGGGAAAAACCGGCATAGGGAGAGGGGAGCATGAGGAGAAGCCAGAGCATAGGGAAGGGGAGAATAGGGGAACCAAGCAAGGGGGGGGAGATTGAGGGGGAAACCAAACATAGGGGGAAAGGGGGGATTAAGGGGAAAGGGGAAAGAAAGAAGGGGGAGAGGGGGGAGAAAAAGGGGGAGATGGGGGAGAGAATAAAAAGGGAAAAAAGGGAAGGGGGAGTTAGGGGGGTAGACGAAAAAGGGAAAAAGCGAAGGGAAAAAATGGGAAGGGGGAAAAAGGGAGGGGGAGGAGGGGAGAAACAAGAAAAAAGGGGAAATGGGGCAATGGAGATACATATGTCGAGTAATAAAGAGGGGTTAAGGAAAAGAACTAACTTTTATTGGGGAAAATGAAACAAAGGGGAAAAAGGGAAGGGGGGATTTGGGAAAGGAAATACAGTATTTGAAAGAGAGGATTAGGACGTGGGAAAAGTGGTATTAAGATTGTGAAACAGTGACAATCCTTGGGGGTCCGCGTGAGGAGGGTCGTTTATGAAAATTTAAAATTGATAAGGTCCTTTCAGAAAGGATCAGCTTTAACCCTTTCACATTTGGGGTGCTTACATGCATTTTAAATGTAATAATATATATATATATATATATATTATATATAATATATATATATATAATATATACACACATATATATATACATATATATACATCCCTATGCATAATAAATTATATTAATATTAATATATATATATATTATAATTATATATATAATTTTATATATTTTATATGAGTGTGGGGAGTGTGCCGCGTGTGTGTGGTGTGTGTGTGTGTGTTGTTGTTTGGTGTGGGGGGGGGGGGGGGGGGGGGGAGCGTGTGTGTTTGGGGTGTGTGTGTGTTGTGTGTGTGTTGTGTGTGGGGTGTGTGTGTGTGTGTGTGTTGTGTTGGGGTGTTGTGGTGTGTGGTTTTGGTTGTTGAGCGTGTGGTGTGGTGTGTTGTGTGTGTGGGTGTGTTGTGTGTGTGTGTGTTGTTTATATATAAAATATATTATTTAAAAAATATATATTATTAATATATATATTATATATAAAATTTATTAAATATAAATAATTTTTTTTTTTTAAAATTATGCATAATTTAATTATATTACATTAAAATATATTTATATATATATAATAATTTATATATATATATATTATGGGGGGGGGGGGGTTTTGTAATTTTTATGTTAATTTTATATATTAAATTATATATTTTAAAATTATATATTTTAATTTATATTAATCTTTAAAATTATATATACATATTTTTATGTTTTTTTTTACATGTGTGTATAATCCCCTTATATATATTTATATATTTATATATAATATATATATATATATATAAAATATATACATACATACATGTATTATACTATTTAAATTAGATAGAAGATGATAGATAGATAATATGTGTGGGTGTGTGTGTGGGGGTTTTTTTTGTGGTGTGTGTGGTGTTGTGTGGTTTTTGTGTTTGTGTGTGTGTGTGTGTGTGTTGGTGTGCAGACATTGTTGGTATTTTTTGTACACCACAACATACAGGTATTTGGTTTTATATAAAAAAAAATATGTTCCTTTATGGTGTATGTATTAGTGTGGGGTTTTGTGTGTGTGTGTGTGTGTGTGTGTGTGTGTGTGTGTTGTGTGTGTATGTGTTTTTGTGTGTGTGCGTGTGCTGCGTATTATTTATAAAATAATATATTATAAAATTTATATATATTAAATATATATATATATATATATTAGTAATATTTTGTGTTTGGGGGTGTGTGTTGTGTGTGTGTGTGGTGTGTGTGTGTTTGTGTGTTGTGTGTGGGGTTTAGTATTCATCACAAAAAGGGTATGCCATGTTTAGAGCCGTGACCTCTCCCCCAAAACCTTCACCACTCAACTCGATCTTGCGCTTTTCTTTCCACTTGTACCATCACGCCCCAATATTTTTGTGTTGTCGCTCACCCTTGTTTTGGGGGGCCTCTTCCCTGTTTCTTTCACCATCCCTGTCACAATTTTTTCCCCAATTTTTTACTTCTCATCTATCAATAAACTTTATTTTCCTTTTTGTTAAAGATGCCCAACAGCCAGTCTTTACAATTTATTTTTCTCAGCACATTCGTTTTTTTTTCTGTCTATTAATACGTAGTACTCGTCTGAAACCCCATTTAAAAACTATTGATTTTTTTCTACTTTTTCTTCAGCACCCAAACACCCAAAAACCATATGATGCTTGGGAAAACAAATATTCAAAACCCTAGTTTTGTCCATAGGTATGTTTCGGTCTTTCCAGATGTTATTGAGAGCAACTGTGGGTTTTTTTGGCAATGGATTCTTCTTTTTATCTCCGGTAATCATCATATGTATTATTAAAACAGCCAAGAAAAGTGAACTCTTTAAATTTTTTCCACAACCCTCCACTGTTTGAAAACATGTTCATCACCCTTCATTCCCGGGTTTATCTTCGCTTCAGGATTTTATTTTTTTGGGCATTAAGAAAAAACTACCTTTTCGTTTCTTCTCAATTTTATCTAGTAGTTTTTGAGTTAAATTAAACTGCTGGCAATTAACCATACCCGGGCATTCTTTAGATTTGATATTTGTATACCAACTCTACAGTTCCTTCAAAATCTCAAGCACCTCCCCATAACTGCTTCAAAATTATATTAAAAAGGTGGGGAGACAGAATGAAACCTTTGTCTACCCTTTGGGTTGACTTCGAACCATTATTTAATCCTAATGGTTCTTACAGTTCTTTTTTGGTCATCATGGTTTTTATTAGTTGGATATGTGTTTTTTGGGAAAATTTTATATCGTTCATTTATTCCAAAGGTATCGTGATCAAAAGTACAAAAGCTTTCGAGTATTGGGTAAACCGGTAAGGTCTTTCTGTGTTTTCTGTTTTTTCTCTATGATTATTTCAATTTAAATCTGATTTCTGGTACCTTTTCCAGGGCAAAACCTGCTTGTTCGTCTGCAATTTCTTCTCTTAACTTTAAATTCATTCTTTTTTAGCAAAATTTTTTTAACCAATTTTCTGCTGTGACTTATTAAGCAATTGTCCTGTTTTGTTTTATTGGAGTGGGGCCCTTTTTAGGTAGGGGGTAAAGACTGATTTTTACCCCGTCTTCTGGCATTTCTTTCATTCCCAAAATTTTCCTACAAATTTGTAAAAGTTTAACCTTTCGCTACATTCTTGATTATTCTGCGTTTTTCATCTATTCCCGGGGGTCTTGTTATTCTTTAATTTTTTTATGGCTTTTATAACTTCATCCCGCATGCGGTGGGTTTATCTTCGCTTTCATTGAGTCTAATTAATGTTGTTGTTAATTTTTTTTTTTGTAAAGGGTTGGGAAAAATATTGATTCCCTCTATCTTTGACTTCTTTTTCCCTCAATAAAACAATCCTCTTAGTTTTGATAGTTCCATTTTTGTTTAAATTTTCGTGTAATGTTTCGTACTCCTTGGGAGAGTTCTTTAGTTGTCTTATTGTGAACAGTTTTTTAATTTTTCTGGCAATGTTCTTTAAAAATTTTTTTCCCTTTTCTCGCGCAATAATTTTTGAATTTTTTTTATTTTGTTTTTTTTAAATTTCTTCTTCAACTGGATTATTGATACCCTTTGATTTAGGGACGTGTACAAATACTTGGGGGGTGTTGGGAACAATGCTTGGCTAAACTAATTACTGTAACCCGAAATTTAATAAAAACTTCACCCCTTTCTTTATATCCCAAAGGGCCCAATTTTCCAAAGTTCATTTTAAAACGTTGAGGTCTCGCATGATTACTTTTACTCTCTGTTAGGGGTTTGTCTAAAGTTTTTTTGGGGGTGTTATCAATTTCCCTTTTTCATCACTTTTCTTGTTGGGTTGGGGCGTAGCTTGTTAAAAAAACTAAAGTTATGAGGTTTTGCTTGTATTCTGACTTTTAAATGCGATCATTTTTGGGCGTACCCAATTTTGCTTTGCAGTTTTTTTTTTTTGTGAGAATCATAGCCTCCGTGACTATAATTTTTCCCTTTTTCTTTCCAGAAAAAAAAAACTGTCTTGTTTTTTTTTAGTTTTGAACTTCCATTATTTTCCAAATTTGGGCTCACTGATTCTAGTATTTGAAAGTTGTATCTATCCATTTTTGTTTTCAGCAGTATCAATTTACCATCTCTTTTTTTTTCTTACGTTTCCCCGTTCCAAAATTTTTTAAAGTGTTTCTTAAATTTGGACATGTTTTCTTTGTCTTCTTTGTCTTCCGAATATTTTAAAAAGTAGCCGGGTTTCCCCCCGAACAACGCCCCCTTGATAACCCCCGCGCGGGCGATGTGGTATGAAATTTTCATTTCTGTATTTATCATTGGGGAGAGTTTGTCGAGAAAGAAAAATTTTATGGAATCCCCCCGGGTCCTTCTCAACTCGCAGTCTCCCAACTAGGGGAATTATCTCTGCCGGGTTTGAACATTTTCCTGTAAACGCCAAAAATATTGTTTGGTGAAAACCAATCAGTAGAACCGAAGGTGTTTTTTTAAACCCGATATCCACTGCCCCCTGCCGACAACTTCACCGCAACCCTGGCATAGGGAGCTAAAAGGGTGCTATCCTTTTTCAGAGAACCCCCGGGTTTCAGTTTTTTGCAAAGGGGTGTATAATTTTAATGTATATAATATATATATATATATATATATATATATTTATATATACTATTTATGTTTAAAATATTTGTGTACGGGGATGTATGTATGTGTGTGTGTGCACACACACACACACACACACACACAACCACACTAAACAACACACACACAGCACACACACACACACACGACACACACACACATATACACACACACACACTCATATATATATTATATCATCATCAACATCAAGGGGCTAACGAACGCGACGGGGGCGCATGCCGCATCACCCCTTCGCTTCCAGACAACGAGGATCCCTCGAGGCGAGTCTCCAGGCAGGCACATCGGCCCATCTCTGTTTCCTCACGACAGTTCCGTCGAGCTGCCCAAGCCATGATTCCTAGGACGTTCCCACAGTCTCCTCCAACCAGGGGTTGTCCTCGCAGAGGACAACCTGGTGGGCAGGTCGTCCATAGGGAGTCAGGCTAGTTGGCCCATGGTATAGCGATGTTGGCGATCCCAGATATGCAAGTAACGGGTCCCCGATGCCAGGTCTCACGGTGTAACCGCCGGTTGGACACGGTCCTGCCACTGTACCCCATGATCCGGCAGGGACTTGTTACAAAGGCATCAAGGCGAGACTCCAAGGCCACTGGATAGCGTCCAAGGTTTCGACTCCCATAGAGCAAAACTGGAAATTCAAGGCCCTTGACGCACGCAGCTTGGTCCTTCTGCATAGGGTACCGACATCTCCCAAACGCTCTTGTTGATCGAGTTCATGGCTCCTGTTGCCAAACAATCCGCCTACGTGACTTCCTGGTCTGACAACCCAGAGATCTGGACTACGCTACCAAGGTATGGGTAAACGTTCTGTGACGTCAACGTCCTCGCCGCACAGCATGGATCGACTTGAAACGGTTCCCCTAACGCGCCCCCAAGTTCCTGAATCTTGGTCCTTGGTCCAGGAGACCTCTAGGCCTAGGGGCGTTCGCCTCATTGCTAAAGGCATCAAGAGCGCCACAAATGACTCCAAGGACTCAGAAAAAAATAGGATGGCAACAGCGTCGGCAAAGTCAAGTCCGAGACCTTATATTGCCTAAGTGTTGCTCCGCACTGACAATGTTGGCTTAGTAGCTCTGCCATTATCCCGTCCATTACAAGTGTTTGAAAAAGTGTGGGTGCAAGGACACAGCCTTGCCTCACCGCCCCTGAATAACAGGGAATAAGTTCGACATACCCCCACCACCCTTTACAGCACTTTCAGTACCGGGGGGGAGGCTTGCTATCAGGCCAATAATCTGTGTCGAAATTTCCCCTGAGGCCTCGATCTCCCTATTAGCGATTCCGCGATGCACCGAGTCAAACGCCTTCTTGAGGTTCGATGTAGGCTGCAAGCAACCCACGACCAAACTCACGACGGCGTCCACAATTACTCGAAGCGCTAGTATCCATTCTATTGTGGACTGGCCAGGAGTAAATCCAGACTTCTCGCGGTCTCTGGTGCCTCAGAGGTGGTGGCCGTATCCGTTTCAGAGAATGTGAGCGAGAACCTTGCCTGGTATGCTGAGCAGTGTATGCCACGGTAGTTGCTACAGTCCCATCGATCCCCTTTCCCCTTCCCGAGAGGGATGACCACGCCCCTCATCAGTCAGGGGAATGGTACCAAATGCAGTCAGGACTGTATGCAGCCCCCAGCCATAGGTTTCACCCCCAGCCTTAGTTCAGTTCAAGCATGGATATCACATGCCTGCTGCTTTTCCACTCTTCAGCTTTGTGAATCCCCAGCCTAACCTCTGTTAGGGTTGGAGG
The DNA here is from genome assembly GCF_015228065.2 of Penaeus monodon. Lineage (NCBI taxonomy): Eukaryota > Metazoa > Arthropoda > Malacostraca > Decapoda > Penaeidae > Penaeus > Penaeus monodon. The sequence goes on from NW_023641519.1 coordinate 8,193, forward strand.
TTCCTCGCTGATGGGTGGGGTCCGGCACGGCACTGGACTCGCTTGCACCAAACTAACTATTGAGGACCCACCTGGTACAACTGTTAAAAATACTCAGCCCACGTTCACGAACCCCCAACATGATCGAGATGATCCCCCCCACCCCCGCTGATCGGCTGCGGGGTCATCTGTAGGGAGGGCTTGGGGGGTTCAGTTTTCTCAGGTTTTGGAGGCAGGGCGAAGGCATTACCAAAAAATGGGCCTTGACCTCCTCACAAGATTCCTGATGAACTGTTCCTTGTCCCTTCTAGGGGCTTTCCCCGACCCCCCTAGCACATGGAACGACGCAAGCTTGATTCCCTTTGCCGACCCTTGCGACACCTTCAGTGGCCTCTAATGTCTCCAGGGAATGGTTTTTCCTTGTCCTTGGGCGTACCCAAAGGCCTCCTGAGCTGCTTCGAGTTTTTACGCGCTTAAGGGACCCCCACAGAGCAACTGGACCGTCAGGTTTGTTTTCTGAAAATGGTCAAGACTGCCGTGGCGAACCCGGGCACACCCCCCCCCCCTCCCTTAGTCGCCAAGTAAAAACCCTTAGGGTGGCCACTGGAGGGAGGGGGGTTTTTTGAAGTGGACCCCAGTTAGCCCCCAAGCACCTATGTGGGTGCCACAGAAACTAGACTCCGGAAACCCCCTGCAGTTCTGGAGGATCCTCCATCGCGTGCTGAAAGGGGTGTGGTCATCCCCTTTGGGGGCCACTTAAACCCGTATCGTTTACCAAGTCCGCGATGCGATTTGGAGCGCTGGTACCAGGAGCCAGGATCCTCTTTTTGGGGCCTAGCAAAGTCCGGAGAAGGGGGCTATTCTGTGCGGGGACACATATTAAAAAGTTTTATATGTAAAAATATGGTAATATTATATAAAAATAAATTATTATTATATATATATATTATAATTAATATATATATATATATGTGTGTGTGTGTACTGTGATGTGTGTAGTTGGTTATGTAGGATAATATAAAATTAATATTCATGGCATTTTAAAAAGCTGTATGTTTGCATGTGCATGTAAAACGAAAATAAATTTAATGCGTCTGCACTAATCTATGTCCATTAATAAATCGGTATAATATAATCACACTTTACATTTTTGATGCCAACCCTCCCCTTTGGGAAGTGAACAGGCCCGGTCTTGCCAAAAGGGGGCCAACCCTGTGAAGGGGCTTATCTGGCATCCCGCTAAAATACCCCCCTCCCACCAAGATAACTACATTTTGGGGGGTAACTCGGCTGTCTATTTTCAAAAAAACCTGACTGCACAAAAGAAACAAACGACCCTCATTCCCCCGGGGGCAAAGGAGCCCCTGGGGTTACAGCGGCGGTCGGGATCCGGGGGCAGAAGGTCTAAAATTTTTTCCGGCTAAAGAGTGGCCCCCCCACTTTGAATCCCCCCTTTCAGTACAATATAAGGATATGAAACGAATTCACTTATAGCTTTTCGGAACTCTCTTTATTTAAAAGGGATGGTGTAGGGGCTCTGTAATTAGAAGACTAGGGGAAGAACAAAGAATAAAAAGGGCCCCCTGCTCTATTTGGGGAGCTAAACCCCCGGGGAGCAAGCAGGAATTAGGGGGAGGTTTTTTGGTTCAAAAAAGTTTAGAAAAGAATATCTTGGAATTCTATGGTATAAGCGAAAGATGGCTTCAGTAACAAAAAAATTAAAAAATAGGATAACTTAAAGATTGCTCAAGCTAGGGGTCCTACCGCATGATGAAGAAAAAAGGGCTTCTAGAAGATGTTTTTTTTACCGCGAGAGAGCAAAAACCCCTTTCAAATGATTAAGGGGGTATTAATGCCAAATTAAGTAAAAAACAAAAAACCGTAGTGGGGAATCACGGAATAGGCCTAGGAAGAAAGGGACAAAAGCCATCGATTTTTTGGGGCTCAAACATAATATCATGAATACATTCTTTCGAAAAAAAAACTGGAAGGGAAGTAGAACGGAAAATGCCATCGATTAAAAACGAAATTGACTTCATAATTTCAAAAGGGGCATTATTAATGAAATAAATGTTTGCCCCTGACCATAGAAGGGCAAGGGAAAAATTTAAAATTTTACCAGGAAGGGGGAAAGGGAAAAAAAACTCCAAAAAAGAAAAACCGGCAAGGGGCCCAAATTTTTTAACTAAAAAAACATTTGGGGAAAACCAGAAAAACCGCAAATTTTAAAAAACATTAAACTTTTTAAAAAGGGGTCCTTAGGGGACGAATCCTTTTGGCCCTCA
>NW_023641520.1:0-10455 GCF_015228065.2 Penaeus monodon
AAAAAATAAAAAAAATTAAATTTTTTTAATTTTAAAAATTTTTATTAATTTTTTTTTTTTTTTTATTATCTATTATTATTTTACTGGTAGTATAATTGCAAAAATAATTATTATAACAGTAATAATTACAGTAATAACGATACTAATTAAGATAATGATATAAATAATTATATAAAATCGTTTTATTGTTTTATTATTGTTATTACTATTATTTTGTTGTGGTTATTAGTATTATTGCAAATATTTAAAATATAACTCCAATAATTTTAAAAATAATGATAGCAATTGCAATAATGATGATAAAAATGCAATAATGATGATAATGATGATAAAGATGATAATGTGATGAAAACGATAATATGAATAATCATGAAATGATGATGATAATAACAGGAAATTTTGTCCATAATATATAAAAAAGGGATAAAAAAACTTCCAAAGTCGAAAAAGCGGCAAAAACTACGATTAGCTTTTGAAGTATACTCCAAAAAGACTTTTTTCGATTTCTTTGGTGATTTCGAATTTAGGGTAATAATATAATAATTACCAAATTGTATTAATCATAACAATATTATGATAAAAGTGAAATAAAGAGAATTTTGATAACATTTGAATATTTTAATTTAATTTTTATTATCATTATTTATTATTATCATCTTATTTTATTTCATTTTTTATTATTATTTATTATTATTATTAATTTTATTTTTTATTTGTTATTTTTCAAAATTATTATAATGCAAAAATAAAATAATAAAATAATAAAATAATAAGAATAATAATAAATCTAGTGGTTATAATATTGTTATTAGTTTATTATTGTTATTATTATCATTTTATTATTTGTACTGGTATTATAATTGCAAAAATAATTATTATAACAGTAATAATTACAAGTAATAACGATACTAATTAAGATATGATAAATAAATTTTTATAAAATCGTATTAATTGTTTTTAATTATTTTTATTACTATTATTATTGTTGGTTATTATATTATTGAAAATATAACATAATTTAATAATTGCAATAATAAGATAGCATTGCAATAATGATGAAAAATAATGCAATAATGATGATAATATGAGATAATGATGATATGATGATTGATAACGATAATATGATGATAATCATGATAATGTATGATAATAAACAGGATTGTGTCATATAAATAGAAAAAGATAAGAAAAACATTCCAAAAGTCGAAAAAGGCAAAATCTAGCGAAATTAGCTTTTTAGAGTATTCCAAATCATTTTTTCGATTTCTTTGGTGATTTCGGCATTTATTAGGGTAATAATGATAAAAAATTTTAAAATTAAAACCAAAATTGTATTATATAAAATAACTGTGGATAAAGTAGAATAAAGAGAATTTTGAAAAATTTGAATATTATTAATATTATTATTATTATTTTATATTATTATTATATTATTATTATTTTTTATTATTGTATTACCCTTTATCTTATTATTATTATTATTGCAAAAAATTTTATTATAACTGTAAAATAATAAAAATATAAATAATATGTATAATATATAATGCTAGTGGTTAAATTTTTATTATATTAAATTTTGTTATTATTAATTTTTATTATTTGTACTGGTAGTATTAATTGAAAAATAATTTTTAACAGTAATTACAGAAACTACTAATATAAGATATGATATAAATAATTATTAAAAATCGTTTTAAATTTTATTATTATTGTTATTACTATTTTTTTTGTTGTGGTTATTAGTATTATTGCAAAAATATAAACTATAACTCCAATAATTGCAATATAATGATCGCAATTGCAATAATGATTGGATATATTGCAATAATAGATGAATAATGATTTATGATGATGAATGTAACGATATAATGATGATAATCATGATAATGATGATGATGATACAGGAAAATTGTGGTCCATATATAATATAAAAAAAAGGGATAAGAAAACATTCCAAAAAGTCAAAAGCGGCAAAATCTAGCGGAATACAGCCTTGTTGAGAGTATTCCTCCAAGATGACGTTTTTCGATTTCTTTGGTGATTTCGGCAATTATTAGGGTAATATGATAATAATTACCAGAATTGATTAATCATAACAATAATGATGATAAAAGTGAGAAGAAAGAGAATTTTGATAACATGTTGACTTTATTAATATTATTATTATTATTATTATTATTATTATTATTTTAATTATTATTAATTATTTTATTATTATTATTCTTATTACTATTATCTTAATTATTATATTATTTGCCAAAAAAATCTATATAACTGTAATAATAATATAATAATAATAATAGTATAAGTATAAGCAATAAAATGCGAGTGGTTCTAATTTGTTTTAGTATTTTATTGTTATTATATCATTATTATTATTTGTACTGGTAGTCAGAGTTGCAAAATAATTATTATAACATAATAATTACAGTACTAACGATACTATTAAGATAATGATATAATAATTATTATAAAATCGTTTATTATTGTTATTATTATTGTTATTACTATTTATTATTGTTGGTGGTTCTTAGTATTATTGCAAAAATATAACTATAACTCAATATTGCAAATAATAATGTAGCATTGCAATAATGATGATAATAATTGCAATAATGATGATAATTATGATGATAATGATGATACATGAATGATGATTAACGATATATTATGATAGTCCATGATAACTTATGATGATAATAACAGGAATTGTGTCCATATAAATAGTAGAAAAAGGGATCAAAAACATTCCCAAATGTCGAAAAAGCGGCAAAATCTAGCGAAATATACCTTTTGATAGTATAATCCAAATTGACGTTTTTTCGATTTCTTTGGTGATTTCGGCAATTATTATGGTAATAATGGTAATAATTACCAGAATTGTATTAATAATAACATAATGATGATAAAAAAGTGAGAATAAAGAGAATTTTGATAACTTTGAATATTATTAATATTAATTATTATTATTATTATTATTATTATTATTATTATTATTATATTATTATTATTATATTATTATTATTATTATTATTATTACTATAATCTTATTATTATATTAATTGCCAAAATCTATTATTACTTGTAATAATAATAATATAAAATAATAGTAATAATAATAATAATAAGTTAAGTATAATATAATAATGCTAGTGGTTATAATATTGTTTTTAGTGTTATTATTGTTATTATATTATCATATTATTATTTGTACTGGTAGTAATAATTGTCAAAATAATTATTATAACAATAATAATTACAGTAATAACGATACTAATTAAGATAATGATGTAAATAATTATTATAAAATCGTTATTATTGTGATTTATTATTGTTATTACTATTATTATTGGTTGTGGTTATTAGTATTATTGCTAAATATAAACTATAACTCCAATATTGCAATAAATAGTGATAGCAATTGGCAATGAATGATGATAATACGTGCAATATGCTGATAATGATGAATGATAATGATGATAATATGATGATAACGAATAATGATGATAATCATGATAATGATGATGAATAATAAACAGGAATTGTGTCCCATAATATAATATAAAAAAGGGATAAGAAAAACATTCCCAAAGTCCGAAAAAGCGGCCAAAAAAAAATCTAGCGAAATATGCCTTTTGAGAGTAATACTCTAAAAAAAATGACTTTTTTTCGATTTTCTTTGGTTATTTCGGCAATTATTAGGGTACTAAATGATAATAATTACCAGAATTGTATTAATCATACAATAATGATGATAAAAGTGAGAATAAGAGATTTTGATAACATTGAATATTATTAATATTATTATTATTATTATTTTATTATTATTATTATGATTATTATATTAGTATTATTATTATCTAAATTATTACTATTATCTTAATTATTAGTATTATTGTCCAAAAATCTATATACTGTAATAATAATAATATAATAATAATACTAATAATAATCAAGTCTAAGTCTATAATAATACATGCTAGTGGTTATATATTGTGATTAGTATTATTATTTGTTATTATTATCATTAATTATTATTGGTACTGTTAGTATATTGCAAAAATAATTATTATAACGTAATAATTACAGTAATACGTACTAATTAGATAATGATATAAATAATTGATTATAAAATCCGTTATTATTGTCATTATTATTGTTATTTACTATTTTATTGTTGTGGTTATTTAGTCTTATTGCAAAAATATAAACTATAACTCCCAATAATTGCAATATTATGATAGGCATTGCAATAATGAGATGATCATAAATTGCAATATTGATGATAATGATGAGATAATGATGATAATGATGATGATAACGATAATAATGATGATAATCATGATAATGATGATGATATAACAGGAATTGTGGTCCATATATAATATAAAAAAGGGATAAGAAAAACATTTCACCAAAAGTCGAAAAAGCGCAAAAATCTAGCGCAATTATAGCCTTTTGAGAGTATACTCCACAAATGACGTTTCATTTTTTTTCGATTTCTTTGGTGATTTCGGCAATTATTAGGGTATATGATAAATAATTACCAGAATTGTCTTAATCATAACAATAATGATGATAAAAGTGAGATAAGAGAATTTTGATATTTGAATATAAATTAATAATTATTATTTATTATTATAATTATTATTGCTATCATAACATTATTATTTATTATTATTATTATTATTATTATTATTATTACTATTAGCTTCTTATTAGTATTATTGCCAAAAAATCTATTATAACTGTATACTAATATAATAATAATAATAATAAGTATAGGTATAATAATAATCATGCTAGTGGTTATAATATTGGTTATTAGTATTACTATTGTTATTATTACATTATTATTATTTGTCTGGTAGTATATTGCAAAAATATTATTATAACAGTAAAATAATTACAGTAATAAGATACTATTAAGATATGATATAACTAATTATTATACAAATCGTTATTATTGTTATTATGTTGTTATTACTTTATTCTTGGTGTGTTTTAGTATTATTTGCAAAAATATAAACTATAACTCCAATAATTGCATATAATGATAGCAATTGCAATAATGATGATAATAGTGCAATAATGATGATAATGATGATGATGATGAATGATAACGAATCATAATGATGATAATCATGATAATGATGTGATAATACAGGAATTGTGTCCCATATATACTATAACAAAGGGATAGGAAAAACATTCCGCAAAAGTCGAAAAGCGGCAAAATCTATCGAAATATAGCCCTTTTGAGAGTAACTCCAAATGAACGTTTTTTCGATTTCTTTGGTGAAGTTTCGGCAATTATTAGGGTAATAATGAATAAGAATTAACCAGAATTGTATTAATCATAACAATATTATGGTAAAGTGAGAATAAAGAGAATTTTGATAACATTTGAATATTTATATATTATTATTATATTATTATTATTATTATTATTATTATTATTATTATTATTTATTATTATTATTATTACTATTATATCTTAATTATTAGTATTATTGCCAAAAAATATCTATATAACTGTAATAATAATAAGAATAATAATATATAATAAGTATCAGTATAGATAATAATAAGGCTAGTGTTATAATATTGTTATTAGTTTATTATTGTTTTTATTATCATTATTCTTATTTGTACTGGTAGGATAATTGCCAAAATATTATTATAACAGTAAATAATTCAGGTAATAACGATACTAATTAATGATATGAATAAATATTATTATAAATATCGTTATTATTGTGTATTATTCTTGTTATTCTATTATATTGTTGTGGTTATTAGTATTTATTGCAAAATATAACTATAACTCCAATAATTGCAATAATAATGATAGCAATTTGCAATATAGATGATAATAATTGCAATAAATGAGATAAAGAGAATGTAATGATGATAATGATGATGATAACGATAATAATGTGATACTCAGATAATTAGGATGATAATAACAGGAATTGTGTCCATATATATATATAAAAAAGGGATATAGAAAAACATTCCCAAAAGTTCGAAAAGCGGCAAAATCTAAGGCGAAGATATAGCCTTTTGAGGTATTTCCAAAATGACGTTTTTTCGATTTCTTTGGTGATTTCGGCAATTATTAGGGTAATTAATGATATATAATTACCAATTTGTATTCTCATAACTAATGATGATAAAAGTGAGAATAAAGAGAATTTGTGATAACATTATGAATATTATTAATATTATTATCGTTATTATTATTATTATTATTATAATTCTTATTATTATTATTATTATTTTATTATTATTATTATTCTTATTATTACTAGTATCTTAATTATTCTTATTATTGGCCATAAAAATCTATTCATAACTGTATAATAATAAATAATATATAATAATTAATAATAAGTTATAAGTATAATAATAATAATGCTAGTGGTTATAATATTGTTTTTAGTCTTATTATTGTGTATTATATCTTATTATTATTTGTACTGTAGTAAATTGCAAAATAATTTTATACAGTAATAAATTACAGTAATAACGATACTATATTAAGATAATGATATAATAATTATTATAAAATCGTTATTATTGTTTTATTATTGTTATTACTATTCTAATTGTTGTGGTTATTAGTATTATTGCAAAAATATAAACTATAACTCCATAAATTGCATAATATGATTCAATTGCGGATCTGATGATAATAATTTGCAATAATGATGATATGATGATGATAATGATGATAATTATGATTATAACGCTAATAATGATGATAATCATGATAATGATGATGATAATAACAGGAATTGGTCCATAATATATTTTATAAAAAGGGATAAGAAAAACATTCCCAAAAGTCGAAAAAAAAAAGGCGGCAAATCTAGCGCAAATTAGCCTTTTTGAGAGTATACCTTCCAAATGACGTTTTTCGATTTCTTTGTGATTTCGGCAAATTATTAGGTTAATAATGATAATATTAGCCAGAATGTATTATCATAAACATATATGATAAAAGTGAGATAAAGAGAATTTTCTAACATTTGAATATTATTAAATATTATTATTATTATTATTATTATTATTATTTATTATTTATTATTATTATTATTATTATTTTACTATTATCTTAATATTGTATTATTGCAAAAAATCTATTATAACTGTAATAATAATAATAATAATAATAATAATAATAATATAAGTATAATATAATATTCTAGTGGTTATATATGTTATTAGTATTATTATTGTTATTATATTATCATTTATTGTATTTGGTGACTGGTAGTATAATTTGCAAAAATAATTATTATAACAGTATAATTACAGTAATTAACGATCCTAATTAAGATAATGATATAAATAATTATTTATAAAATCGTTATTAATGTTCTTATTATTGTTATCACTATTATTATTGTTGTGGTTATTTAGTATTATTGCAAAAATATAAACTATAACTCCAATAAATTGCAATATAATGATAGCAATTGCAATAATGATGATAATAAGTGCAATAATGATGATAATGATGATGATATGATGATAATGATGATGATAACGATAATAATGATGATATCATGATATGATATGATAATAACAGGATTGTGTCCATATATAATATAAAAAAGGGATAGAAAACATTCCCACAAGTCGAAAAAGCGGCAAAATCTAGCGAAATTAGGCCTTTTTGAGAGTATAGCTCAAATGACGTTTTTTTTCGATTCGTTGGTGATTTCGGCAATTATAGGGTAATAATGATAATAATTACAGAATTGTATTAATCAATAACAATAATGATGATAAAATGAGGAATAACGAGAATTTTGGATAACATTTGAATATTATTATATTATTATTATTATTATTAATTATTATATATATATTTATTATTATTTTATTACTATTATCTTAATTATTAGTATTTTGCCAAAAAATCTATTATAACTGTAATAATATAATAATAATAAATAATAATAATAATAATATAAGTATAATAATAATAATGCTAGTGGTATATTATTTTATTAGTATTATTATTGTTATTATTATCATTATTATATTGTGTACTGGTAGTATAATTTGCAAAATAATTATTATAACAGTACATAATTACATTAATAACGATACTAATTAAGATAACTGAATAAAATAATTATTATAAAATCGTTATTATTGTTATTATTATTGTTATTAACTATTATGTATTGTGTTGTGGTATTAGTATTATTGCAAAATATAAACTATAACTCCAATAATTGCAATAATAATGATTAGGCAATGCAATAATGATGATAATATTGCAATATGATGATAATGAGCTGAATGATGATGATAACGATATAATATGATAATCATGATAATGATGGATGATAATAACAGGAATTGTGTCCATATATAATATAAAAATGATAGAAAAACATTCCCAAAAGTCGAAAAAGCGGCAAATCTAGCGAAATATAGCCTTTTGATAGTATACCTCCAAAATGCCGTTTTTTTCGATTTCTTTGTGATTTTTTTTTTGTTTTCGCAATTATTAGGGTAATAATGATAATGTTTACCAGAATTGATTAGTCATAACCAATAATGAATGATAAAAGTGAGAATAAAGGAGAATTTTGTAACATTTGAATATAATTAATATTATTATTATTATTATTATTCTTATTTTATTATTATTATTATTATTATTATTATTACTATTATCTTAATTTTAGTATTATTGCCACAAATCTAATTATACTGTAATAATAATATAATAATAATATAAGTATAAGTATAATCATAATAATGCTAGTGGTTTTATAATATTGTGTATTAGTATTATTATTGTTATTATTATCATTATATTATTTTTACTAGGTAGTATAATTGCAAAAATATTTTATACAGTAGCTAATTCCAGTAATAACGATTCTAATAATATAATGAATAATAAATAATTATTATAAAATCGTTATTTATTGTTATTAATTAATTGTTATTACTATTATTATTGTTGTGGTTATTAGTATTATTGCAAAATATAAATATAATAAAAATTAATTGAAAAGCAATTGAAAATGAAAATTAAAATAAAATAATGATGATGATAATGATGATAATGAATAATAACAAAAATGATGATAATAAGATAATAAAAGATAATAACAGAAAAATTTTTCCCAATTAATATAAAAAAAGGGATAAGAAAAACTTTCCCAAAAAAAAGGGAAAATCTTGCGAAATATGCCTTGAGAGTAAAAAATGATTTTTTCGATTTCTTGGTGATTTCGGCAATTTAAAGGGAATAAATAAAAATTCCGAATAAATTTAAACATAACATAAAGATGATAAAAGGAAATAAAAAATTTTGATAACATTTAATATTATTAATATTTTTAAATTTTTTTTATTTTTTTTATATTATTTATAATATTTTATTATATTTTTTTTATTTTATATTATATTTTTTTAATAATTGAAAATTTAAAATTATACATATAATAAATAATAAATAATAATATAAAATATAATTTTATAAGTTATTATTTTTATTTTGTTATATTTATATTGTGTTTATTAGTATTCCAAAATATAAATATTAACCCAATAAAAATAAATGAAGCAATTAAAAATATAAAAATTGAAAAAAAAATTAAAAATGATGAAAAGATGAAAAAAAATATGATAATCATGATAATGATAATAATAAAGGAAGGTCCTAATAAAAAAAGGGTATGAAAAATTCAAAAGGAAAAAGGGAAAATTAAAAATACCTTTTGAGAGTATACCAAAATGATTTTTTTGTTTTTGTGATTTCGGCAATTATTGGGAAATGATAATAATTCCAAAAATTGTATTAATCATAAATAATGATATAAAAGTAGAATAAAAATTTTGATAACATTTAAAATTAAATTTTTTAAATTTTTATTATTATTATTATTATTATTTTATTATATTATTATTATTATTATATTAACTATTATCTTAATTATAGTATTTTCCAAAAAATCTTATAATTAATTTAAAAATATAATAATAATAAATATTTAAAATAAAGTTTAAAAAAAATTTATTTATAATATTTATTAGTATTAATTTTTTATTATATATTTTATTGTTTATTAATTCAAATTTAAATTTTTATAAATAAATTAAAGTAAAAAAATATAATATATAAAAATTTTAAAAGTTATATTGTATTATTTTTATTATTATTAAATTTTTTTGGGATTAAAATTTAAAAAAATAAACTTAAAAAATTAATAATATATAGCAATTGCAATGATGATAATATTAAAATGATATAAAGATGAAAGAAATGATAAGAAAAAAAAAATGAATAAATATAAATTGATAAAAGGAATTGTGTCCCCTATAATATAAAAAGGGAAAAAACATTCCAAAAGTCGAAAAGCGGCAAAATTCTAGCGAAAATCCTTTGAGAATACCCAAAAAGGTTTTTTTTTTTTTTTT
>NW_023641521.1:0-10455 GCF_015228065.2 Penaeus monodon
AGTGCCAGGCAGTCACCTGCACAGACATGATGGGACAAAGACTGGTGCATCTGCAGTACTCTCTCGTCTGCAGCACTGCGAGCGCACTCCATGGCAGTATGTTGGACGCCACATGCTGCACAGCGTGCCTTGCCCTTGCAATACTTAGCTACAAGGCCACTTCCCATGCAGTTATAGCAGATCACAGGGATGCCCTCCACGGCGCACGTGGCTGGCGGGCATGTATTTTCCGAAGAAGTGGTATGTACTTGGAGGTGGTTGCTCTCCTTTCTATATAATGCGGATGCGGTTTAATGGTTGCCCATCCTTGTGCACTCTTATGGCCTTGTGAACTCCGTCGAGTGCATACACATTTTCAAGATCAAGATCCTTGTTGTAGTGTGTCACGAGGTATTCATCATATTTTTCTCTTTTTTGCGGTTCATCACATAGTTTGAAGGTAATACTTCCAATTGATCCTTTAATAAGTTCGTCAATGTATTTCTGCTGCGAGCGAGCGACATACACATACGGTGAGGAGAGAGTGTCTCCTCGCACAAGGTCGAGGGGGGTGCCCCCCAGGGCCGGAGGGTCGTTGCCGAGGTCCTGCAGTCATTTCATTTTTTTCGATTTCGTTGGGCCTTCAGGAAGGCGAGGCGGACGTATTCTTCTTGGTGCCAGTGGTGTCTTACTGGCATTGCCGGGCTTTCTTTTCTTCTTTGCTTTCGACTTCACTAATGTGAAGCCGTCACTTCCTCCTTCAACGTCGCCCATCAGGGCGTCAGGATCACCTTCAGTGCATGCCTGTTGCATGGCAATGGATTCAGTGGGACTATCCACTGAACTATAGGATGAAGCGCATTCTTCAGCCGCGGGAGGGGTGGGACAGTTATCCTCCGCGTCCTCCCCCTCAGTGTTTACATTGCGGTTTCCCCCCATCGTGGGGGTGACCGCAGCGCCTTGCCCACCCGGCTCGCCCGCCTCGTGACAGGTGATATATAGCGCTCGGGACAACAGGGCACTCACCTCCAACGGTTACCACAGCAGTACTTGGTACTCGGTAGAGGAATTATTTCAAATTCTCGTACAATCATAACTATTAGCACATCACTATTGTCATGTCACTGACTTGCGGATTATATGAGCACCAAATGTTCATGAATTCCTTGTACAATTTTTTTGTATATGACGCAAGAGGTTCGTGTGTAAGGGACGAGGGCACCGGAGCACGGGCACCACACGACCTCTCCGTATGAGGTCACGGTGTGTACTGGCCCCGTACAGTTATTTTTCGAAAGTTGGCGCGCCGGTCCGTAGAGTTTGAAAGATGGCGGCAACGTCCGTAGAGTTTCATCGTCCGATTTTAAACGTTTTTTGTGCTTGTTTTACACATTCTGTTCTCCTTCCTTTTTCAGGTATTTTACCCCCAAATTCCTGATCATTTCATCCCCCCTGCTACGGATTTATAAAATACATCAGATTGTGGGCGGAAAAAATGCAACGAAAATATTCAATTCGTTGTCATCTCACGAAAACAAATCGGGATATATAGGGGGTATCGTATTTTTAAAGGAAATAATGCTAGTATCGTTCAAAAACGACATATTTTTTAAAAATTTCCCCCTTAAAAAGTGAAAACATTTTCTGTTTTAAAAACTCATTCAAAAAATGTCTATGTTTATGGGGGATACCAAAACTAAATTTAAAACGACAATATATAATTATTATATATAATATTATAATATATATATATATATAATTATTTATATATATAATATATATAAAATAATATATATATATATTTTTTATTTTTTTAATAAACATATTTATATTCTTTAAATATATAAATATATATATTTTATATTATATTATATATATATATATTTTAATATATATAATATATATATATTATATAAATAATATATATATATTATGTTAGCCGGCCACCTCGTCTCTCGGCCACAAACACAAGCAGGCTAGGCAACGCTGCTTACACAGGGTGGGAAACACTGACGCCCCAAAAGGGGCCCCCGACACCACAGCGTCCAGAACACCAGGGGGGAAACCCCAAGTGGGGAGGAGGGCACGAAATAAACGACGATGACTTTTTTCCTTTATTTCCCCGTTTTTTTACCATAACTTTTCTATAGGCACAATACGGGGGAAACCACATGCACACCCCACGATCAGCTTTAACGGGGCAACACAAATTTATATCGGTCACAAGGGCACACACGGGGTTTTCACGGGAGCAGCACCAACTCCGTCTCTTGGCTTGTTCCCCCGCTCCCCCCCGCTCACCCCAGTGCGTCATGTTTGCTCAGGTCCCTTCATGTTAACAATTTTTCCACAAAACAAAGCCCCACGGGCGTAGCATATCCCCCCCAAAAGCAGAGACCCTTTGCTCGCTATCAAAACCGAAAAAGCTACAAAAAATTTAAATAAAATCATTTTCTCAGAAAAACAAAAACTTTCACCAGCGGGGCTTCTTTCTCGTGGGTCGCTCTGGAGGGGTTTTGGGGGGCGGTAGTTTGGGCGTGGCCCCCAGGGGGGTATCCCCGCCCCAAGACCTGGCACTGGTCCCAGACGTCTGTTGCATCGCCCTCACCGCCCAAATGCTCGTCCTCACCCGGTCAGCGTCTGCCTCCTCATCGTCGCTACGGGGGCTATTTCCCTTTTTCTTTTCACAGGCCCCCAGGAGAGTTTCCCCGGGCCCCCGGGTAACGCCAACCCGGGCCCACATGGACAACAGACGGTCGTTTCCCCCTTGGGGAATTCAAAGGGTAATCAAGAGGCCGCTACCACCGTGTATGCCCCTCCCAGGGCCATACAGCGAGACCCCTCGTTTCCCGACCGGGTTATGCAGCCCACTCTTCCCCTATGTTTGTACCTCACTCCCTCTGCCCCGGCCATAGGTCTCCTTCATGGCATGGCCGGCTCCCTTGAGCTTGCCACGAACATGTCGGTGCCCCTCCCCCAGGTTCTCCGCAGTGCCACGCATAGCGGGACGTGACAGTTGGCAAGTTCACTCGGGGGCCGCCCTGGGCCAAACCCACTGGTAGCCTGAGCTCAGGGCCAAAAACTGAGTCGGGCAGGTGTGAACCCTGTTACCTCATGCACAAGACCGGTAGGCCATGAGCGGGGGGGCACTTGACGTCCCAGTCTTCTGTTTTCCTTGCAATATTGGCTAATGTTGGAAAGGTAGTTAACCGCCCCACCATACCATGGGACTGGGGATGAGGGGTGTCGTCCATGTTTTGCGACCCCTAACAGCTCGAACACTCACGGAACACTCTTACTCAAATACGCCTTGGTCAAGGCATTTTCAGAAGGCATACAAAAAGGGGTAAAAAATTCATTCACTAACACGCCAGCCCCCGGCTGGGCCCGGGGTTTTGGGTAGTGAATACCCTCGGCCCACATTGAAAAATGCCCATTACCACACAGATGTACGGTTCCTTGTGGCGTGGAGCAGGGGCCCAGAATTCTTTTGCCCCCCGTTTCATGGGGCTCCCACACAGCACCTGTAACGGGCCGGTTCGTTCTAGGGGGCCCCTTTTTTGCACGCACACATCACAGCCTACACCACTCAGACCTCACTTCTTAGCCCACCCCAGTAGAAACTTTGACGGAGAGGGCTTAGGGTTTTTTTTCTCGCCCAAGGGGCCCACTGGAAAAACCCGGCATGTAATTCCCTCAGCAACTCAGCACGCATCTTTGGGTACTACAATACCCCGGTCCTGTACTTCACTCAACTGCCCCCAGCGCTTCACTAAAAACCCGTTTTACCACTGAAATTTTTCCCACTGGTCACCAAAATTTTGTGGGGGGCTCTCCGCACCCACGGCCCCCCAAATGGGCGCCACTGAACCCTAAAGCCCCCGGACAATGGGGCAAGGCAGAGCCCTCAAGTTGTGCCTTACCCCACTCATCATCCCCTTTAGTGGACTTTCCCAGCACCTGCAGACGGGGGCAACAGGCGAGCCCTTCGGGAAACCAGTGTAGCAACTAGCCTCACAGGGGCTTGACCAGGCTGTCACGTTGAATGGCCCGCCCCGGGGCGGTGGACGATGTGGTAGTGTATTTTTTAAAGGCGCCCAAACCACCTTGCCAGCTGACCCCTGCTACTTCAGCGACTTCAACCCTGTAGGGCAGCAGGTCACCCGGATGGTAAAACTCAGCACCGTAAGTAGGGGTGGTCTCGAGACTCTTCACCACCCCCAGCAACTCTTCCTTGCACACAATATTGGTTCGGGCCCCGCGGAACTTGGCACTGTAGTAGCCAAACATACCTTCCCCGTCCTTTACGTGACAAAACTGCCCTGATGCCTTTCCGCATACGCAGGCCCAACGGGTTTGGGGAGTTCGGGTCCAGATGGGGTAAGACCGTGCTTCCATCAGGCCTTTTCGGTTTGTCAAATGCAGACGACAGCCTCGTCCCCTGAAGCACTCCCTTTTCGTGTAAGTCGGGGGAGAGGAGCGCTACCTGGCGAAGTCCTGTACAAAGCGGCGGAGTAGTGCACAGGCCCGTAGCCCCTACTTCCCCCAATTGGTGGGAACTGGAACTTCTCCACCACCGCCACCTTTGTGGGCGGGCGCACACCGTTGTGACTACATGCCCAGAAATGGCACCTCATGCGGAACATTAGCTTTCTAGGGCGATTTTTGAGGTTGGCCCTTCCCTCAACCACTGTAGTACTTCCCTAGCCGCTCCAGCTCCCCCTCGAAGGTGCCCCCAAAGCGATGACGTCATCAATGTAGACAAGTGCCGTCTTCCACTGCAGGCATCCAATCCCCTCTCCTCAACGCTGAAAAAACCCGGGGGCTTTGCAGAGCCCAAAGGGGATGAAGTTGAATTGCCACGGGCCTTCCCCAAAGGAAAAAAGGCAGTCTTGGTTTGCCCCTTTTTCGCCATCTCCACCTGGTGATAACCCACTTCGGGTCGAGGTGGAGAACACCTCCCCCCCCCCAATGCTCGAGTGTGTAAATCAATTCTCGGCAAGGGTATGACCCTTTGTAGTCAGTCATCACCCCCGGATCCAACAGAAGCGTTGTGTGCCGTCCTTTTTTTCCCCAGGACTACCGTGATGACCAGGGACTGTCTGATTTCAATCCCCCCCTGTGCGCCGTCAGACAGTGCGCTGCATCTCTTCTGTCGGGTTTGGGTGAAATACGTCGGGGGGGGGTTTTGAGGGCAAATATTTCGTTTAAGTGGTGCTTCCAATCCTTGGGGCCCGGGTCCAAGCCCCCCTGTAAACACATCGCATATGAGAGGGGTGTGCGATCTTCTCGTCGTGCTTTCGTCAGGTTAGCGGCGCTCCGGTGCGCCAAGTCCCGAGGAAGTCCGGAAACGGCCCACCCCAACCAACTCCTCGCCCCCAGCACTCTTCTGGTGCCCCTTCCTCACAAGTGCCCAGCTTTGCACCAGCGGCCCCTTCGGGGCCCTTAGGGAAAAGTTAGTACCAAACTGAATAACCCCCCCCGGTCCAACAAGGTTTGCCCCAAACCCCATGCCATCAGCCACTGCAGGTTTTTTTGGGTGGGCTCCCCGAGGCCCTCTCCACGCATCACTGTTGACAGGACACCCGGGTTTAGCCTGTCCGGGGGGAAGGTGCAGCGTAGCCTAATACCTCTGGAAACCAACCCTGGAAAAGGCCCCAAACTTCACCGTCACCCCCACCATTTTCCCTCCAAAGGGCGACACCGCCTTTCTCTGCGTCAGGTAGTCAAGCCCAAACAAACAGTGCTCGTCCCGATCGGCCACATACCCGCAGCGCGCACCGTGCTGCCCATGCCCTCGAGCCTCCACTGGGCCCCTTTAGCGCACACAAGCCCCGTGAACCCCACAGTCTCTGTGGGTGTCGGAAGTTGCATGTGGCCAACTATCAGGGCCCCACTAGGGTCTTCCCCCCAGTGTCCCGTCAGGCGGCAGGCTTCCCATCATTGAGCCCCACCTGATCGTGTGGTTCGACGGCGCTTACCCAAGTCGGGGCCCGGGAAACCGAGGACGGGGGTTTCGGGCCCCCTTCTCCAGAGTTTTCCGCTGACCACTTCCCTTAGCCTTAGGACATGCAAACGGAGGTGGCCATCCTACCACAGTCCTTGAGCACTGCTGGGAAGGGATCAGAACCGTCCGCTTTAGAGGACAAGTTCTCCACTCCCCCTGACACTGATACTCTGTGCCCTACCTCTCCGCGCCCCAAAAAAGCCTTTAAAGTGCTTGGGGTCACCTTACCAATGCTACCTTTTCCACTTTTCCTTTTGGCCCCGGGGCACGGGGGGGCTGAGCAGTTGGCCCCAGGCCATGGTTTCCTTCGAAAGGCCCGAAATCCCCGGCCTCGCCCGCGCCACCTGCAGGCCTCAGGGGGGGCCTGCTTTACGTAGATTTGAAGCGCTGGTCCTGCAAAGCGTCAACAAAGAACGCGGGCCCCGGACCCTGATCATCTTTCACAGCCCCAGGGTACGACCTCCTTCCAGCCTCCCTATCCTGGGGGCCCCGCTGGACAGTGTCTCGCCCCGCTCACGAGTCCCCCTTCTTCAAGCGGGGCCCCATATACCGGGTGGGGTGGTGCCCGAAACGGGGGTTTTAAAGCCTCCCCCACGGGTGTAAGAGGCATGTTGGGATGCCCGGGAGATGCCCAACACTTTCCCCCGCGGGCCCCTTACACGTTTCCAGCTGCAAGGGCCTCTCTCCCGGCTCCCGCCCCGGGCAGATGCCCGCATTTCAAATTGGGGGACATAAGCCTCCCCGGGCCCCCTTCCCGTCGTACTCGCGGCTACGCTTCACAGAAAGTCGGAGGCCCAGGGGGGGCAGGGTGGAGAACGCGTGCCGTAACTAAAACCGAGGGGAAGAAGGGGGGGAGGAGGCAACAGCGGGTTTTACCGGGTCCGGTTTGCCGCCCCTATACCCCAAGGAAAGGGGGCGATGGGTCCCCAGCCCTTTTGCAGCGACCACTGGGTTGACACGACGCGCGAGGCCCGGGGGTTTTCCCGCCCCGGACCCCAGGCAACCCCAGTAAATCTGAAAATCTGGCATCGTTGCCAGAAAACCCCGTCTGCCTTTTTGCTTGCAAGTTTCTACCTCGTGACGCCGCCTTTCCCCTTCACTTTCTCCCTCTGCCCCGAAACCCCGCCCCTTTAGAGTCTGCACCCCCCTCCATCAGTTCATTCACGCTGTTTCAGGCCTTGTCGGTGACTGCTGAGTTTCCTCTTCCAGTGCAAGTTGCCTGTACACCTAACAAGTCGGGAGAACGTTCCCCGCCTTTCCCTTTCCTGCATCTCGACGAGATGGTGGCCTGCTCGTGGCCCTCTGTGCCTCTCTTCTGCCCTTTGTGCCATTTCCTCCCCCATACCGGGCCCCATGGCTGATCAGGTCCATCGGCTCGGGTTCACCTCACTTTGGCCGCCTCAGTCATAGCCCCTTCCCCCATGGCTGCCGCCATCTTGGAGACTGAAAAACGGCCATCTCACTTCAAAAATCACAAAACCCCCTCCTCCCCATTTTTTACGCCCGGCCCTCGTCTCTCGGCCACCCAAAACAAGGAGGGTGGCAGACGGCGTGCTATACACAGGGGCTGAACCTGAAAAGCTCCAAAAAGGGACCCCAGCACCCCCGCCCAGAACACCCGGAGGGGAAAAACCAAATGGGGAGGCAGGGGACGAAAAAAACAGACGATGACAGTCTTTCCTTTATTTTCACTAGTTTTTACCCCCCTACACTTTTTATAGGCACAATACAGGGGGGAAACCAGCTGTCCCCCACTCCACGATACAGTTTAACGGGAACACAAATTTTTAAACGGTCACAAAGGGGAACCCGAGGGCTTCACGGGCAGCACCCAACTCCGTCTCTTTGGTTGTTCCTCCCCTCCCCCGCCGCCGCTGCGTCATGTTTTCCCCGGTCCCTTTATGTTCAAAATGTTTCGCACAGAACAAAGCCCCCCTGGGGTAAATATATAATTATATATTATATATATTAATAAAATATAATAAAATATATAATATATATTATATATTAATATAATGTATGTATATATATTTTTAAACATATTTTATTCATATATATATAATATATATAAATTTTATATTTTATATATATATATATTATATTAAAATATTTAATAATAACACAATTATTAATATATATTAATATATATTATTATATATATATTAAAAAAATATATTATATATATATATTATTATATAAATAATACCATATATAGTTTTTTATTAATTTAAAATATATAATATATTTTAAAAATTTAAAAATATATAATATATATATAATATAAGAAACATATACATACAACCAACCACACACAACAATATAATATATGTATAATATATAAAATATATAATTAATATATATTATATATATATATATAATGTATATTATATATAATATATATATATAAAATATATATATATATTATTATAATATATATATAATATATATAATTTTTATATATATATTTTATAATTATATATTAAATTTTATAATAATTAAAAAATATATTATATTAATTTTAAAATATATAATATATTATAATATATATAAAATATAATATATTTAATAACACATATATATTATATACACAACAGTAATGTTTGTGGTTTTATATATATATTATATATATTATATATTATTATATATATATTATAATATAATATTTTATATTATAATAATAATATATATATATATAACCCTGCCTCTCCCCTCTTAACTGCCAAGTTAATTTCGCCAGATGAAAAAAACTCTACCCCGCAACCAGGCCCCCCCTCTCTTTAAGTGGGAGCTATGTTGTTCTTTTGTGCCTCCTGCAGTAAAAAATACTTTGGGAACATAGGTGCCCGTTTTCCAAGCATCTTTTTAAATAATAGCTGCATCGAGGGGAACACAACAAAAACGAGGGTTGGTCAGCAGCACTATGTCTTTTTTTCCCCCGATATTCACTTGCAGACTGTTTAATCATCCATAATCACTAGCTGCCCAATTTTAAATGAAAAGGGGTATCTCCTGCCCCAGCCTCCCAGCTTTAAAAAACCTCCGTCTTCTTCGTTCTGCCCCCCACCCGTCGCTAAAACCCCCTGATTTTTCGACTTCTGACCTACCTTACTTTCCCTTCACCTACCCCACTGCCCCCTGTTTTTGGGGGTTACCTCCTTTCTCTCTTTTTTACTCCCTCCTTTCCCCTTCCCATAGAATGAAGATGATACCCCGGAGAAATTCGAAACTGTTGTCTCTTATTTAATAAAACTAGTTTTTGCATTGAGTTTTTTTTTTTACCAGACACACATACTACACACATATAGATAGATAGAAGGGCAGAAAATAGACAGTATATTATTATATATTATTATATTATATATATATATTATATAAAAAAATATATATTATATACAATATATATATATTTTAATTTTATATAATATATAATATATTATATATATAAAATATAATTTATATATATATTTATATTTTATAATTTATATTTTTATATAAATTATGATAAATACACCAACCCTACACACACACACACACACCAACACACCCACACCACCACCATACACACACACACCCATATTATATATTATTTATATATTATATATATATATATATAAATAATAATAATTATTTGTATTATATATACTATTAAAATATATAATATAATATAATTATTATATTATATATATATATAATATATTATATAAATATCAGTTTATATATAATATATTAAAATTTTATAATATATATAATATTATATATATATATATTACATAATATTTTTAAATAATATATATATTATATATATATAATAATATATATTATATATTATATTATATAATATATATATTATAATATATTAATATAATATACAGTTTATATATATTTTATATATAATATATAATATATATATAATTATATAATATATATATATATATAATATATTTTATATTATATATTATATATAATATATATATATATATATAATATAATTATTTTATATTATATATATAATATATTTATATATCATCATCATTAAGGGGTAACGCCGACATGGGCGCATGGCCGCATCCACCCTTTGCTTCCAGCCAAAACGATCCCCTTTAGGAGTCTCCCGGCAGGGCCATGGCCCGTAGAACTGCCCCAAACCATGATTCTGGGTGTCTCACAATCTTCCTCCCCCGGGGTTTTCTCGCGAGAGACAACCTGGGGAGGGTCGTCCACAGGGAAAAGAGCTAGGGGCGCATTACCCCGATTTTGGGGATCCCGGATTTTGCAAATAAAAAGGGCCCATGCCAGTTTCCGATGTAACCCCCCGTAGGGGGGCGTGGTCCTGCAACTGACCCCTACTGGCGAAAGACTTGTTAAAAGGCATAAAACGAGATTCCCAAAACACTGAATAGCGTCCAGCTTTCGCTTCCATAGAGCAAAAATGGAATACAAGGGCCTTTAAGACATACGCTTGGTCTTCT
>NW_023641522.1:0-10454 GCF_015228065.2 Penaeus monodon
TATTTTTAAAATTTATTTTTTTTTAAAAATTTTTTTATTCTTATATTTTAAAAAATATTTTTTTTTATCTCTTTTTAATTTATCATTATTAAATTTTTAATTATTATTATATATAATTTTGAAAATCTAATAAAAAAACATAATAAATAATCAATTAAAAACATAAAAAATTTTTAAAAATTTTTATAAATTTTTTTAAAAAAAATTTTAAAAATATTTGTAAATAAATTTTTCAATTAATTCCATTTAAAAAAATAAAGAAATTAAAATTTTTCTAAAAACTTTTTCCCTGTTTTAATTATTTTTCATTTTATTATTTTTTAAATTTAAAAATTAAAAAAAGGGGAAAAATACAATAAAAAAATATTAAATAAATAATATTTAAAATAATAATTAAAACTAATATATAATTATTATTAATATAATATAATAAAATTTTTTTTCCAAATTTTTTAATAATTGTTTTTAATAATTTAATATATAATATATAATAATTAAAATAAAAAATCAAAAAATCATTTATAATATAAAATAATTTCCAATTTTCCGTTTTATTTTAATTTTTCTTCTTTTTTATATAATGCAATTCCTGGTTTTTATTTTATCATATTTCCAATTATTTCCCAAATTATTCACAATTTTCAATCACAAAAATCGAATGAAAAATTCATTTTATTTTTTTTTCTTTTCCATTATTGGGAAAAACAAAAATATATCCCAAAAATTTTAAGAAAAAAATACGTTTTTTTTAAAAATTTAATTGGCATAGTTTCGTTATTTTTTTTGCTTCATTTAATTTTAAAATTATTATAAAAACTAAATTTCCATGTTTAAATTTTTTCAATTTTTTAAATTCATTTTAATGAGTTTCATATATTAAAATTAAATATATAAAATATTATATAATTTAAAAAATAAAAATATTATAAAAATTTATTTAATTAAAATTATATAATTTAAATTAGCCAATTTTCTTATTTTTGCAATTATTGGAGTTAATAATTGGGGTTTTATTTTTTTATTTGCGAAAAAAAAGAAATAAAAAACTAATTTGATATCTAAAAGGTAATTAATAAATTTCGATTTTTATTTATTTTTTATACCTTTTATTTTAATAGGTACGTTATTACTGTAAATTTTTAATGATTATAATATTTATAATTTTTTTTCAATTATCACAGTACATAATAAAAATATATTAATCATATTAATCAATATTAATGATATTTACATTTTATTGATTTATTATATTATTATTATTTTTGCTTAAATAATACAAAATAATAGAATTTTCAATAATACTAAAATAATAAGATTTTTAAAAATTAATAATTTATCTTTAAATTTTATATATAATTATAATTTATAATATAATTAATAAAAATAATATAAATAATAATATAATAATATTCAATTTAAACAAAAAACCTTTATTATCACTTTTAAATTATTATGTTATGATTAATACATTTTAATTTTATATTAATTAATAATTGGGAAAACAAAATTTAAAACACAAAAAAAAAAAAAAATAAAAAAAGTAAAAATTTTGAATATCCCTTAAAAATAATAATTTAAATTTTTTTTTTCATTTTAATTTTTTTTTACTTTTTTATATTTTATGGAAACAATTCTGTATTCATTATTAATTATATGGAATCACAAGAAACGAAAAATCATGATTATCATCATAACATATTTCCTAATTTCCCTTTTTCATTTTGGAATTTTTTTATCCTTTTTATTATTTGGAAATTTTCTTTTTTATTCATATTATTGGATTATATATTATTTTATCCCTTAAAACTAAAAACCCCAATCAATCTATATATAAAACAATAATATAACAATAATCATTTTATAATTAAATTTTTTTATTATTATTTTTTATAGTTATTACTAATATTTTGTTTAAAATTTTTTCAATTTTAAAATAAAATAATATAAGATTTAAAAATAAAAAAATTTTAATTAAAAAATTTTAACAAAATTTTTTTTATTAATCCTTTTTTTAAAATTTTTTTAATTTTATTTTTACAATTTTAAAAAATTTTTTCAAAATCTAATAATTAAAATAAAAGTAAAAATAAATAAAATAATTAATAATAATAATAATATAATAATAATAATAATAATAAAATAATAATAAAAATAAATTTAAAAAATTTTAAAAAAAATTTATAAAAATTTTTTATTCACTTTATTATTTTTAAATTTTAAACCTTTTTATTATATTATTTAAATTAAATCAAAAAGGAACCAATTGAATATTAAAAATAAATTTTATACCTTATAATTGAATTTTCCTTTATCATTTTATTTTATTAAAAATTTTTTGTTATACATTCTTTTATTTCCCTTATCATCTTATCATTTTAAAATTCATATCATTTCAAATTATATCTATTTTCAATATTATTATTTTTTAAATTTAATTAAAAAAAAAATATTTTAAAAATTAATCAAAATAATAATATTTAAATAATAAAAAAATTTGTTATAAAAATATAATTAATTAAAATGTTTATTCTTAAATAATTTTTTGTTTATAAATTATTTTAAAATTTAATTTTAATTATATTTAAAAATAATAAAATAATATTTATTATACAGATATTATTTTTCAATTTATAATATTGATTAAAAATTATTTTAAATAATAAATTATTAAATAAAAATTATATAAAAAATTTTTTATATATTAAAATTTTAAAAAAATTTTTTTTATAATATTTTTTAAAATTTTAAACAAAAATATATTATAACAAATATAAATATCCCTATTACCTAAAATTAAACAACATATTTTAATAAACTTTATAATTTTAAATAATTTTAATAAAGGCCCCTTTTTTTAACTTTTTGATTATTATTTAATTTATTTTTTTCCCCTTTTAATATTAAATTTTTTAATAAACTTTATATATCAAAATTTTCTTATTTATTATCATTATTCATTATTATTATTTTATTCAATTATATTTTATTTTAAATATTATATTATGCAATTTTAAAAAAAAATAATATTCAAATATATAAAATAAAAATATTAAAAAATAAAATATATTAATAAAAATAAAAAAATTTAATAAAATTTTTAATTTATTTTAATATTTAATTAATTTTCTTACTTAAAATTATTTAAAAAAATTTTATTAATTCAATAATAAAATAAAAATAAAGATAAAAATTTTTACTTTAATAATATAAAAATTTTTATTATTTATTTTTTTTATATAATTTGTAATATTAAATAAATAATTTTTTAAAAATTTAAAAATTCCTAAATTTATAAAATAATTAAATAATAATAATATATAATAAAAATAAATAATAATAATAATCAAATAATATAAAATTTTTAAAATAATTTAAATATTTAATTATTACTTTTTTATTTGGAAATTTTTTTTATATTTTAAAAAATAAAAAATTTTTATTTTAATAATTATACACAAATCGATAAATCTATTTTATACTTTAACATTTAACATTTTTCATTATTTACATTATTATTTTTCATTTATTTTAATTTTATGGATAAATTTTTATTATAATCATAAAACACAATAATTAAAATTATTAAATTAAAAAAAAATAAATTATTATATTTTTTCAAATTTTTTTAATATCATTAATTCTATTTATAATATTTTTAATTTACTATATAAATTTTTTATAATAATACATAATTTAAAATAATAATAATATATAATATATTAATAAATAATTTATTTTTTATTATATATTACAATATATATGAATAATAAATTAAAAAATATTAAATTAAACATAAAATATTTTAATTAAAAATAATATTAATATAATAAAAAATTTTCAATTTATTTAATTATTTTCCATAATTTTAAAATTTTAAAAAATTAAAATAAAATAATTTGGAATCCCCATAATTTTAAAAATTAAAATTTTGGTTTAGATCTTTTATTTATTTTATATTTAGTATAATAAATTTAATTTTTTTTATAACCCAAAATTTTCCAAATTTTTTAGTAAAAAAAATCATCTTGGTGGTAAATCCCTTGGTATTCTTAAAATTTCCTTTTTGGGATTCCCATTTTAAAAAAACGTCTTTTAACCCAAAATTATTTTAACTTGTCACTTTTGCAATTTTCTTACATTTTTTATTTGGGGAAAATATTTTTTTCAAATATATAAAATAATATTATTATAATTAATAAAAAATTTTAAACCACTTTTTAAAATAAATTTAAAAATAATTAAATTTTTATATTTTATTCTAATTAATTTTTTTAAAATTAAATCATTTATTAAAATATATTATAAAAAATCCCTTTAAAAATTAATAATATTATAAAATTTTAATATTTTATAAATATTTATTTATTATTTATTTATTAATAATTAATTTTTTAATTAACAATAATTAATAATAATAAAATAAAAATAATAATAATAATAATATTTATATATAAAAATTATTATAAATATATTTAAAATTTTAAATATTAAAAAATTAATTAATTAAAAAAAATAAAATAAATAATATTTTATAAATTTAAATTTTAAAAATTATATTTTTATAAATTTTTCCTTTATTTTAGAAAAATTTTTGGAAATTTTTTTATTTTATTTTAAACATTAACTTTATAAAATATCATAATTTTATAAAATATTATAATTTAATTTATTATCATTATTTTATTTAAATTTTTATTATTTTTCAATATTACAACAAAATAATAATTCAATTATTATATTATTACAATTTTAAAAAAATTATTTTTAATTTTATTTTCCTAATTATTAATTTCAAATATTGAAATATAAAATTAAAAAATAATAATATTATATAAAATAAAACTTTTTTAAAAATTTTATTTTTATTATTTTATATTATTTTAATTTTCATATATATAAATTTTAAATATATAATAATTTAAATAATATAAAAATATAATTTTAAATTATATATAAAATTAAATTTTTAATAAATTTAATTTTAAAAAAATTATCAAAATTTTTAATAAAATATAAAATATAAAATTATATTATAAATTAATTATATTATATAAAATAAATAATAAAAGAAATAATATTATAAATAAAAATAATATAATTATTTTCCCTTTTTTACTTTTAATTTTTTAATTTCAACTTTTATTTATTTATATTAAAAATTTGATTAAATATTAAAAATAATATTTATAAAAAACAAAACAACTTAAACATCTCATAAATTATTAACCAATTTTGCCTTTCAATTTTAAAAGATTTCCCCTTTTTCCCCTATATATTACCAATTTAATAAATAATATTATTCCTAATAGAAAACATTTAAAACACTTTTTATTATATCTATCTTATTTAATTAATTTTTGCAATTTTCTTAAAATTTATAAAATTTTATATATTAAAAAAAATTATTTAACATCAATTATTAAATTTTATATTATTAAATATAATTTTTTATTATTTTTTTATATCTTAAAATTATTGTTACATAATATTAATTTAATTAAATTTTTTAATTATTATATAATAATTATGAAAATAAAATAAAAAAAATAATAAAAAAAAAATAATTTAAAATAATAAATTTTTAATTATAAAAATTATTTTCTATTCCTTTTAGTTTTTAAATAATATAAATTTTTCATTATACCAAAAAAAATAATAAATAAAATAAAATAATAAATAAAAAAATAAAAACCTAATATTAATTTATTTAATTTTTATTTTTATTATACCCTTTTTTATTTGGAAAAAAATTTAAATTTTTCAATAATTATATTAAATTAATTATAATAATAAAATATCAAAAATAATTTTAATATATATTATTAATTATAACCTTATTCAATATTTTTTGCAAATTAAAGTTTTAATTTTTTTAAAAACTTAAAAATAATGAATTTTTAATTTAAATACATTATCAATAAATTTAATCAATTCTAGTAATTTATAATTTCACTTTTTTTGGATTACTCTTATACTATTTTATTATTATTTTGCAAATTTTTTATAATTTTGAAAATAATATTAAAACCTTATTTTATTTATTATTATTATAAAACAAAAATACTTTTTAATATATATAAAAAATAATAATTTAATTAATTTTTAAAAAATTATTAATTTTTAATAATATAAAACAAAAAAAATAATATAATAAAATTAAAAATATTTTTATTAATTTATTATCAAATTTTAAATTTTTAAATTTATTATTTTATTTTATAATAAAGTTATAAAAATATTTTTCAAAAAAATAATTTAAAATTTTAATAAAAATAAATAATCATAATATTTTATATAATTTTTATTAATTATTTATTATAATAATTTTTAATTTTATTTAATATTAAATTTATTTAATCATATAATAAAATTATAATAATAATAAAATCTTAATTATTATCAT
This sequence comes from Penaeus monodon, assembly GCF_015228065.2. Taxonomy (NCBI): domain Eukaryota; kingdom Metazoa; phylum Arthropoda; class Malacostraca; order Decapoda; family Penaeidae; genus Penaeus; species Penaeus monodon. The sequence continues at coordinate 6,404 of NW_023641522.1, forward strand.
TAATTCTTATATTAATATCATTATTATTATTATCATAATTATATATTATTTCAATTAAAATATTTTCACATATAACAAAATTAATTTATAAAAACATTATTCATTTTTATAATTATTATTTAATTATATTATTTATATATTTTTCATAATATTAATACCCAAAATAATATATTTCAATAATAATAAAATAATAAAAATTATAAAATAAATTTTATTCAACTTTTTAATTAGCTTATTATTAATTTTACTGTTATAATAATTATTTTTTCATTAATTTCATAAAAAATAATTGAATAAAATAAAATAAAAAATAAAAATAATAATAATAATAATTAAAAATAAATAATAAATTTATTAATATTTTAAAAATTTTTAAAAATTTTTAAATTTTTATTTTACAGATATATAGATTTTTTCAATTCTTTTAATTTAATATATAATATAATATTTAAAAAAATATAAATAAAATATATAAATTTAAAAACAAAAAAAATTTAAAAATAATTTTTACTATAAGTTTTCAATTTCCTTTTTCACTTTTTCATTTTTTTTATCATTTATAAATTCGGTAATTATTATCTTTTTTACCTAATATTCAAATCAAAAAATTAAAACTCATTTTTTTTTATATTACTCTTTTAAATAATTTTTTTTAGATTTTGCCTTTTGATTTAGGGAAAATTTTTTTCATTATACCCTTTTTTAAAATAATATATACAATAATTTTATGATTATTACTTTAATAATTTATTCCCTATTAAACATATTATTTCGTTATACAATATTATTATTAATAAAATTTAATTACCAATTTATTATCTATTATTATATTTAATTTTACATCATTTTTGAATTGTTTCATTAAATTTTTTCATTATTATTATAATATATTTTAATAATAATAATAACCAAAAAATAATTTGTAATAAATATAATAATAAAAATAAAATAGATTTTTAATAAAAATAATTTATATCAATATCTTAATTTTAAATTATTACTAATTATTAAATTTATAAATAATTAAATTTTCCAAATTTTCTACAGTCAAATTTAATATAAATTCTTTAAAATATGAATACTATAACCAATAAAAAAAAAAACACATTTTATTATACTTATATCCCATATTATTATTTTCCTATTACTTTTAATGATTTTTTTCATATTAAAAATATTAAAATTTAATTTTACATAATTATTAATATAAAAATAATTAATAATAATATAAAATATATAAAAATATAAAAATATAATATTAAAAAAATAATAATTTAAAATTTTTAAATGTTATCAAATTCCTTTTTTTATTTTATATATTATTTTATTATAAAAACAATTGGAATTATAATATCCCTAAAAATTGGAAAACAAATAAAAAAAATCATAAAAAAACGTATTTTTGAATATATTTCTTTTTCAATTTGCCCAAAAAATTCAAAAAAAAAAAAGAATTATATTCCTAGAATTTTCTTTTTAAATGGAAATTCGTATTAAATTTTTTAATTTTTTAATTTTTTTTATATTAATAATATGGAAACAATTCCTTATTAATCATCAAAATAAAAAAAAAATTATTTATTTATTATTAGTTATCCTATCCTTATTTCATTTTATATTATCATCTATTTATAATTCATTATTTCCAAAATTTTATCATCATTATTGCAATGTTATTATTATTAATTATTAATTATAGTTATATTTTTCAATAATCTATAAAACACTAAAATTAGTAATACTATAATATAATTTAATAACGATTTTATAATAATATTTTTCATTATCTAATTATATCATATATGTAATCATTATTCTAATAATATTTTGCAATTATACTACCCTACAAATAATATATAATATAATTAATTAATACTAATACAATTAATAACCAATAATTATTATTATTATTTATATATTATTTTAAAATTTTTAATTACAATATATATATTTTGGAATATTAAATAAATTTAAAAATAATAGTTTTAATAATAATTAAATAATAATAATAATAATTAATAAATAATATAATAATAAAATAATATTTAATAATAATAAATTAAAAAAGTTATAAAAATTTTTATTTATATTTATCATATTATTGTTATGATTAATACAATCTGGTAATTATTATTTATTACCCTAAATAATTGCCAAAAACAAAAAATGAAAAAAAGTATTTTGGATATACTTAATTGGATTTTATCCCGTAATTTTTAAAAAATTTTATTTTAAAACTTTTTTATTTTTTTTTATTATTTATAACAATTCCTTATTAATATTCATCATTTGAAAAATAATTATATTAAATTTTAATAATCGTAAAAAATCATTTTCCCTAAATCCAAAATTATATCATTATTATTTTTTCATTATCAAAGTATTTTTATTTTAATTTAAAAAATTATTTAAAAATAACTCATCATTTATTAATTGTTACATTATTATTCAATTATTATTATAGTTTTTATATTTTTGCAATATTTATAATACAATTAATATATACAATAATAATAAATTTAAAAACGATTTATATAATTTTAAAAAAAAATTTTATAATAACTTTAAAAATAATTATTTATAAATAATTATTTTTTCAATTATAACCAGTACAAATTATTTTGTTTAAAAATAAAAAAATATATAAAATTAACCAATAATTAAATTTTTATATTTATACTATTATAAATTTAAAAGAAAATTTTTATTTTGATATTATTATAAATAATTAATAATTTTTTTCAATATATAATAATTAATAATATATAAATATTTAAAAATAAAAATAATTTAAAAATATATAAAATAATATAAATTAATAATAATAATAATAATAATAATAATAAAATAATTAATTTATTAAATTTTCAAAATTATTTTCAAAATTTCTTTATTCAATTTTATATATTATTTATGGTTAATTTTTTAACAATCCTTTAAAAATTATCAATTACCCTAATAATTTCCCGAAAACCAAAGAAATAAAACTATTTTAGATATCGCCTAAAGCTAATTTTTTTTTATTTTTTTTTTTGGGAAAAATTTGAATGTTTTTCTTAAAAATTTTTTATATTATATAAACACATCCTTTTATTTTCCCCATCATTATCATGATTATCATCATTATTATCGTTATCATCATCTTACCCATCATTATCATCTATCATCATCATTATCATCATTATTGCAATTATTATCATCATTATTGCAATTGTTATCATTATTATTGCAATTATTGGAGTTATAGTATTTTATTTTGCAATAATACTAATAACCACAACAATAATAATAGTAATTAACAATAATAATAACAATAATAACGATTTTATAATTAATTATTTATATCATTATCTTTAAATTTGTATCGTTATTACTGTAATTATTACTGTTATAATAATTATTTTTGCAATTATACTACCAGTACAAATAATAATAATGATAAAAATAACAATAATAATACTAATAACAAAATTATAACCACTAGCATTATTATTATTATACTTATACTTATTATTATTATTGTTATTATTACAGATATAAAAGATTTTTTGGAAAATTAATAATTAAGAAATAGTAATAATAATAATAATAATTTAATAATAATAATAATAATAATAATAATAAAAAATAATAAATTTTTTAAAAATATTTAAATGTTTTCAAAATTTTTTTTTCTCATTTTATCATCATTATTTTATGTTAATAAAAATTCTGGGAATTTTATCATTATTTCCCTAATAATTCCGAAACCCCAAAAAAACGAAAAAACGTATTTTTGGGGTATTCTCAAAGGCTATATTTTTGCTAGATTTTGCCGCTTTTTTTGACTTTTGGGAAAGTTTTTTCTTTAAAACCCTTTTTTTTATAATTACACCAAATTTCCCTTTTTTTTTCATCATCAATCTGATTACATCATATACTTATCACAAACATTTATCACATTTATCATCATTATCATCAATTCAATTTAAACATATTATTGCAATTTTATCATTATTATTTCAAATTTGGGGTTTTTAATTATTTTTAAAAATTCAATTAAAAATTGATT